>NC_040032.1:13796389-14096389 GCF_000972845.2 Larimichthys crocea
CAGAGCTTCCAGACAAGCTGAACTTGAAGTTCAGGTTGGCGGTGGTACCCCCCACCAAGGTATGTGACACATTCAGTCCCATGACCCAACAGGTTTCTTCAGCCTGTTGTTGTCTGTGAGCAAAACAAAATAGATTCACTGCTCTGACTTGAACCATCAGAAAGTCCACCCACCTTACCGTTACATGGATTTCCTGCGAATTTCTAAGTAGCCAGTCAGTATCACAAACATGTTGGTGCCTGAACTGTTTCCTTAAATTCCATCCTTTCAATCAAGTCAGTCAAAATCCAAATGACGCTTTAAAAGGCGCCATGGTTGCACAACACATATGCACTGCCTGGATGATTACAGAGGCAAAATTTCATATTGATTGATATATGAGGACAATTCTTCCCCCTGGCCCGGGTGTAAACGCTGTTGCGTAAAATCAGAAACTGTTAACATGCTGACCCGGGGGCAAGAAAGCATGATAATAAAAGGCTCTGTCTAATTTCTGTTAATTAAACGGAACACGAGAACGTCATTTCCCTGTCACATCTTTTTTTTTTTTTCAAGAGCATCAAGAGCCTGAATATTAGACTTCTTATCTGAGCCACCAATTTACAGCACAGCTCATTCTTAAGACTTTAATATTTCTTACTTCACTTTGGAATATAGAAATAGTCCCACCTCTGTGTGGATTCTCTTACCTTTGTTAGTATACCTTGAATAATGTGCTAGTTTTCCAGGTGTAAATAGTTCCCTAAAGGCCTTTTAGTTGTTGGTCTAGTGTCTTACTAGCTATCTCATGTTATTATGTTGAAGTATCTTGATGTATATGATTAGCAGTAAGGCTGAGGTGTAGGTGTATTGATTTTAGGGGAATGCTGCAGTGACATATGATCAAACCTGTCCTCATTTTACAGTTTTCTGTTGTCTCCTCGGGTCGACTATACCAGCCAGATAGGATGAATCCAGCATTAAAAGGCTGTCATAATCAGAAAATAAACCATCCACAATCAGCAAATGGACCACATGAAACATACATTTTGCAGCTGGCTCTCTGCCAGAGGCTGATTTCTAGTCTGTCTGATTGTGTAGTCAACTCGCCACGTTGCCCTCTGGTGGCTGCATCAAAGATGAGCAACACAGTTCACGCAAAAATTTGGAGGATTTAAAATCCCAAACAAAACAATCAGAGTGACAGAACACACACTGTGATGTGTATTTCAGCTTATGTATGCATCCACTGTCATAATTAAAAGGAAATATTCAGACACACCCTTCTTGGTAAGTGCGTACAGCTATTAATTTTATTAGGTAGGTTAATTAAATAAACGCTGACTGGTTTAATGGAACGGGTATGGTTAATGCTATAGATTTTAGCACGTGCTGTCAGCTGGCCACAAGTGTGAATATTCAATAAAACCAAAAGACAGGAGCTAATATGAGACTAATAGCTGTCACACTCTTACCCAAAGTGTCGTTTGTGCCAGGGTTGATAAGAGAACTGGGTACAGCGTTGGGGAGGTCACAAAGAAATAAAGAATACATGCTCTGTGGTGCCCGCCCTCGCTGACTTAATGCGTAAATGATTTAATTGTTTGGTCTTTTCTAAACTTTCCAAATGTTAGCAGACTGAATAAATCAAATTTCGATCGTGAAAGTCATTTCTGGGGAAGCTTCTGGGGAAAAGTCCTTGTGCATTGCTTGAAGTCGCCATTGCTGTCTTTACACACAGCTTGGCCACTTCGCTAAGTGGCTTCCAAAGCCCGGTGTTTTCTTTGAAGGTTTGGTTTGTGCAGCTTCCTGCAGCACATTCCCTCCCCTAAAACTGGGACAGTTAATCATAAATGGGACCCACAGGAAATGGTTGTAATATGAAAGACTATATGTGATCAGCTTCCATCAATTTGTGCCATTTGAGAGCCTACCTGTCCCGAGCGGCTGAGTCAGCTCGCTCCCTGTTGTTGGCTCCCCGCACACATGAATGGATAAATAATTTAATCATAAGTCCTCGGACTTTTTATTGTTGGCTAAATTCGATCATTTTACAGATGCTTTTCCAGGATTGTGTGGAAAATTGCTTTTGTGTGCATCAGATGACGATCCTCCAAGATACAATCGTACGGCCGCAGTGTCAAAGTCACTCCATCACTATGACCACCTTCCTGCGGTGGGTAAAGGCATTGATCTACAAGGACAATTGCAATTTATTTTTTTTATCTATCACCACACCTAGATTTATAACTTGCAAGTGGTTCATTTTCTATAAAATTTAGCGGTACCAAACTTATGAAATAGCTTTTTAAGTCTGGCAAAAAGTTCTTCCCATTTAAAAGATTTTTGTGCTGCTTGAGCAAACCTTTTTTTGGCTGACGTATTTAAACAATCCTTCCCAGATCTAGTTTCTTACCAACATGGAAAATCTACAAACAATATATACAACAAATAATGAGATAAATAATAATTCATGCTTTCAATCATTTAAAAAAATGGAGCCTACTAATTCAGCTCCAAAACACCTGCCAGGTGTGTCAGTGCGGGAAGAAAGGCCCAGGTGACTTTCCCTGCCCTTTTTAGTCTGCTCTTAGGGCGAGACCTCCTGTTACCCTCCCTTAGATATTAGATTAGATTAGATTAGATTATATTATACTCTATTTATCCACAAACGGGGAATTCACTGTTACAGCGGCAGAAAAAGATAAAATAAAAAATATAAAAAAATAAAAAAGTCACCACAAACAAACTTTCTTTGTATTTTTATTATTTATTAGTTTGCTATTAATATTTGTTTTTAAATTCTTTTGTATTTTCATTTATTTTTTTATGTTTTATTTTTTTAACTGTTTTCTTTTTCTTTTGTATTTTTTTCATTTGGTTTTATTTTTTGTTATTTTAAATTTCTTTTCTCTTTTTATTTTTATTTATTTTTTGAAATTTGTTTTTACTATTATTTTTATTTTTAAATATTTTCTCTCTTTTTTTCTTTGCTATTTTTATTTTGTGTTTTTAAGTTTTTTATTTTTTATTTTTTTTCAACATTTTTTTCTTTTTTGCTATTTGGAGTGATTTCTTGATTATTTATTGATTTATTTTCTATTATTTATTTTTTGACAGTCCGCACTCAGGGTTAAGCTGACACCCACTTATGACGCCAAACGTCTGCGCCGCTGTCTTACCACGTGGGCACGCTCGTGCAGAGGCAGCAAAACATCCGCAGTGACGCTCGCGCTTGCTCGTCTTCAGTGCGCGAGCATGAAACTAACTTTTTCTTTGTTTCTTTTTTGTGTCATTAAATAAAAAAATTAAAAAAATCAAACTAAAGAGCCGACGCCGCTTTTCGCTCTCGGAGGAACTCCTGTTTGTTTTCCGGACCATGCCCCACGACCCCGACCCTCCTCCGGCTAAGAAATTCAAGCCGGGCTCCGTCTTCTTCCGCCTCGATAAGAACAAGCCTGGAATGCTGCTGCCGAGAAAGGGGAATGTCAGCACCGCGATAGACGTCCAGAGGAAGCAGCTCCCCATCTACCAGGCCAAGCCGCAGCTGCTGAACCAGCTGAGGCAGCTGCACAACGCCATCCTCATAGGTGAGTCTGCTGACGCTCAGCCTCTGAGTTAAAGGGAAAATCCACCGAAATATGAATATCATCACTCCACAAGTTTAAATGGTCTGCTTCTGACCGTCCTAATTCATATTTCAGTGAGTCTTATAGCCTGAAATACATAAATATTGAACTAAAGTGACAAATAGTGTCACAGAAAAGCTCATTTCTACCCTACAACTTAATATTTTTAATTAGTTTTAAAGAATACATACGACAAAATGACAAATAACATTGCAGGGATGCAAAATAATACTTAAAAAATGTGCACCAACATTTATTCTGCTATCTAATCTATTATATAGAAGGAGAAAGTAATAATATAGCAGCAAAACAATAATTTGGGCAGATGACCAGGCATATTCTTAATGATAGAGACAGTAAACAAACAAACAAATAACATTCTTTACATATACATTTTAAAGTACAGATGTGTGCTCATAGAGGTGTATTAAATATCTTATTTCTAATAAAGCTGTTTTTTTTTCTCATAGTCACATCCTGTTTTTCTACCTTGTGGATTTTTTTTAGTGGAGCAGGATGTTCCAGACGACTATTCCTGACCTTGCACTGATAACAGGAGTATTATGTTACAGCCTGAAATACACAGAGCCTTATATGTGCAATATATTAACTAAATAAGTGAGTGTGTTGCTCATAAATGTGACTCCTTACTCTACAGATTTTCCTTTTTCGTCATTAGTTTTAAAGAATAGATGCAACAAATAACTCTGCAGGGAGGCATGGTAACAAAATGTGCTTATTGGGAGATAATTCTTTATGTTATCTAAACTTAAATGATACAGCCGATCATAGTTACTGATAAATACTTTGTGTTTATCATCCTACAGACTGCGTGCACTCTGTCTGACTACGTTTTCTCAGTAAAGATACAGAGTTCTACGATAAGTTTATGTTGAAGTGTCCTGAAAGTGTTTTAGCAACTTTTACTAAGATGAACGTTTTTAACTGGAAAGGTATTTTTGGGTTAAACATTCCCTCCAGTTCTCTGACCAGAGCTGCCTTAATTGTACTTTCTGCAGCCATCCAAATTCTCTCAGTGTACGCGAGTTGGTGCACTGCTCTACAGGTTTCTAGTGAAGCTCCTGAATTATTTCTTCCCTCTCATGCGTCAGGGGAGACTGGCTCTGGGAAGACCACTCAGATCCCCCAGTATCTGTACGAGGCCGGCATCGGACGACAGGGCATCGTCGCCATCACTCAGCCCCGTCGGGTTGCTGCAATCTCACTTGCAGGGAGGGTGGCAGAGGAGAAGAGGACCCAGCTTGGCAAACTGGTATGCACAATAGACAAGCTTACATGTGTACATATGTTTCTGTGATGGAGTTTGACTCTTACTGGGCTGTTTCCAGGTCGGTTACACGGTGCGCTTTGAGGATGTCACCTCGCCTGAGACGAAGCTGAAGTTCATGACAGATGGCATGCTCCTGCGCGAGGCCATCGGAGACCCTTTACTTCTGCGATACACCGTGGTGGTCCTGGATGAAGCTCACGAGCGCACCGTGCACACCGATGTGCTGTTCGGCGTGGTTAAGACTGCTCAGCGCAGACGCAGGGAACTTAATAAGATTCCCCTGAAGGTAGGAGGACGGCTGCGGCTCGATAAGACATTTTACTGTCACAGAAAACACCGGGCTAATCCCTTCACTGAATCGCTGCTCGTGAGATTTAAAAAGCCATTTCCATAAGCTCCTTTTCTGCCTCTTGATCTGTATTAGCATTGATGCTTTATATACACCCAAAGTGCAACATCTTACTTTTGCGTAACCTGCACAGGTCATAGTGATGTCAGCCACCATGGACGTGGATTTGTTCTCTGAGTACTTCAACAAGTCCCCTGTGCTCTACCTGGAGGGCAGGCAGCATCCCATTCAGATCTACTACACCAAGCAGCCCCAGTCAGACTATCTGCAGGCTGCGCTCGTCTCTGTCTTCCAGATCCATCAGGTAGACTTTGATATTTGCCCTCAAGTGGAGAGAAAATGATTTGTTATCCTGCGCTTGTGCACCGCAGTGATTCTTCTGGACACTGGAACAGAACGCTCTCTTGTTTCCTGCGCAGGAGGCGCCTCCGTCCCATGACATCTTAGTCTTCATGACGGGTCAGGAGGAGATCGAGGCACTGGCGAGGACGTGCCGGGACATCGCTAAGCATTTGCCTGACGGCTGTGGTCCCATGGTAGTCATTCCTTTGTACGCGTCGCTACCCCCAACACAACAGCTCAGGGTCTTCCAGCCAGCTCCCAAGGTAAAGGCAGCGGCAAACGTGTCGAGAGAAACCGAGTTCAAAGCGACGTGTTTGTGAAAAAACTGCCACGTTGTCTTCATTTGTGCTGTGTTTCTTTTAAGACATTGTTTCCGCTTTACTAGTTTTCATATCATTGTAAAGCATTGTAGTCAGATTGTTTTTATAATATTGTGTATCTCACACAGAATGCTGTTTTTTCCAGGGATGTAGGAAAGTCATCCTCTCGACCAACATCGCAGAGACATCAGTTACAATCTCCGGGATCAAATACGTCATAGACACAGGGATGGTGAAGGCCAAACGATTCAATCCTGGTGAGATTCGGTCATCACACACATTCTCAAATCAATATTAAAGGTCCAGCGTGTAAGACTGAGGGGCAGTTATTGACCAAATAGGTCAGAAATGAAGTATAATAATCATAAGTGTATTTTCATTTGTGTATATACAACCATGTTTTTCCTGTTGCTAAGAACAGACAAGCCAAACTGACTCTAGATGGGGCCTTTTACATTTTTTGTGTAGTTTCTTCTCCCTACATGCTTGGAAGGAGAGGTTGAGGCAAGCTGTATTCAATTGGTTGCAAGCTGCCACTAGATGCCACTAAATCCCACACACTGTTCCTTTTAATATTAATTATTTAACACCTAATAATGACTAGTGCCTTTTATTAGTCACAGAAAAAGAGGCAAGCATCTTTTTTGTAAATCACAGTCAGGCTGTTATTTCTTTTTTTCTCCATGATAACGAGACACATTTACTCAAGTATTATATTTTAATGACAAATTTGAGCTACGTAAATGTTGGCTGACAGTAAGTGGTGTATGTGACTCTCAGACAGCGGGCTGGAGGTGCTGGCCGTGCAGCGGGTCTCCAAAGCCCAGGCGTGGCAGCGGGCGGGCCGGGCCGGCAGGGAGGACTCTGGCTCCTGCTATCGTCTCTACACCGAGCAGGAATTTGACAACCTCATCCCTATGACTGTGCCTGAGATCCAGAGGTACTGTAGAATTCAGAGATCATAAAGCGCAGTATGTGCTGATGTGCACAAAGTCCCTCTCTCGTGTGTGTTGATTTATTTAGGTCAGTGTGATTGAGTAGCCTCTTCTTCTGTTGTTTCTCTTCCTGTGTGTGTGTGCTGCAGGTGTAACTTATCCGGTGTGATGCTGCAGCTCATGGCTCTGGGGATTCCAGATGTGATGAATTTTGATTTCATGTCCAAGCCTTCTCCAGGTGAGATGCTATTGATGAATTGCTATTCGTAAATCTGGTCATCCGGCGATGGTTGGTAAGCCGTAGTAACCTGTTCTGTTCATCCCAGAGGCCGTTCGTTCCGCTGTGGACCATTTGGAGCTGCTGGGAGCTGTGGAGAAGAAGGAGGGGCAGGTTTTCCTCACTGCTCTGGGAAAAAAGATGGCAAGCTTCCCTCTGGAGCCCAGATACGCCAAGGTACAAAGTGTTAGCATTACACAAATAGATAAGCAGCCCATGTTTTGTGTAACACTTGTTTGCTCCGTCTCACAGACCATCCTGTTGTCCCCCGACTACTCCTGTTCGGAGGAGATTCTAAGCATCGTGTCTCTGCTGTCAGTGGACACTGTGCTGTACAACCCTCCAGCCCGGAGGGAAGAGGTGCTTGCCGCACGCAAGAAGTTCAGCTCCAGCGAAGGAGACCACATGACACTGCTCAACATTTACAGAGCGTTCAAGAAAGTCAGCGGTAACAAGGTGAGAAACGCTGGACGAGAAAAGAAAAATCCAGAAATGAAATCACGTCGCTGAGCTGCCTCATTATAACGTTGTATATGTCTTCTGTTGAAGGAGTGGTGTCGGGAAAACTTTGTCAACAGCAGGAACATGGGTCTGGTGAAAGAAGTCCAGGCGCAACTCAGAGATATCTGCCTTAAGGTACACGTCTGAATACTGAGTGAAAGCAAAGCACCTGAAATCAGTCAATAATTAACTGTTAGCTGCACATGTGCACAAGATTCTCCATACTCAAGTAGAATAGTCATTATGTCACATTATTACTGTATAATAATTGAAGTTGTGTAATTGACTGCTGCATCTGGAAAACCCTGTGCCATCCTCCAAACACTGGGGAGACTCCTCCTCCTCTCTGAAAGTGAAGAGAGAGAGAGATGAGAGGAAAAGATGGAGCGAGAGTTCCCCAGCTGGATTTCAACTGGGGATATTCGTAGTCATCAGAGTTTACAGTTCTTACGTACTGTGTGTGTTTTTAAAAAAAGTTGTATGAAGTCTTATGAATGTCGTTGAGATGTTACTTGAGTCATTGTCAGTTGTGGCCAAAGAGTACGAGTTGAAAAGTTGTTTTTTAAAATCTGGATTTGTGGAAAAAGACGTGATCTTACCAGACCTCCTCATGTCTGCTCAAGGCAGGGTTAGCTGTAACTCAGTTTTGATGAGGAAGATGAATGTGTAGGATGAAAATAGACGGTCGGTTTAATCGATTTTGATCATTTAAAAAAATACAACAAAAAACAAAGTGTTCATTGTGAGTCTGAAAATGTTTAGGCCTTAGCTGCTGGTAAACAAAGCTGATGAACTCTGCTCGACTCTTTAGGAACTTCAGTGTTCACTTTCTGACAAACTCTGCATTGCATGTCACGGCTTACTGCTAACCCGACTGCTCTCCAGGGTAATTACTTATCTTAAAACTGCTACAGGGTACAATGCTGACTCGACTCACCAAAACGGCCCACTCAGTAAACTCTGACTGCTTGTTTTCTGAGGCCTGTAGACTTCAAGGTTTAGACCACAGCCTGTTTACTCGATTATTTGCTCAATAAAACCGCCAACAGTGTCAAATTATCAAGTGTTCCCATGCCAACAATAGTAGGTGGAATAGCAGTTCTCATTGTGGAGTAGTGACCGCAGCTCATTTGACCGTATACAAACCAGTTTACCAGTTAATCACCATTTTGTTCTTGTCGTTTTTAACCAGCTGAATCTGAAGCTGGAGTCATGCGGGGCGGAAACGGGGAACGTCCGCCGCTGCCTCGCCCACGGGATGTTCGTCAACGCAGCAGAGCTACAACCTGACGGCAGCTACTTAGCTCTGGATACCCACCAGCCTGTGGCCATCCACCCGTCCTCCGTCCTTTTCCAGGCCAAGCCAGCGTACGTCGTCTTCAACGAGCTGCTGCACACCTCCCGCTGCTACATGAGGGACCTGTGTTTGGTGGACGCCGACTGGCTGCTGGACGCGGCGCCGGAGTACTTCGGCCGCAAACTCCGACCAACCAAGAGCTAACCAACGGAGAAACCTGAACTGAAGGAAAACCTCTGCCTCAAATCACACAGCGACAGTAAAACTGGAACGTGTGTTCTCTTCACAAAGCTGAATTTGGATACAGACACTTGTGAAATCAGAACAGAACTTTCGTTCCGCGTGGTAAACTTTCTCTGGATCACTACCTCCCAGTTGCATTTGGCACGTGTCACTGCAGCAGAAATCTGCATCATGAGGCCTCACGACTCTGACTTCCTGTAAGACTGTCGTTCAGATTTTATAAACTGCGTTTCTTCTGCCTGGTAGTATTTCATCTCAGCCATTTAGCCACCGATTTCTCACCTTAAAAAAAAAAAAAGAGTCTTTTTGAGGTGTAACACTTCAGTTCTTTCAACACGTGCATGCATTTTAACAACGCAGATAACCTCACAGGAGCACAGCTCCTATCCGTCGATGACATGTTTAATCTAATCAGATTAGGTAGAATGCTACTCTACATGTGTTTTCACCAAATATTATGCCACCCAATTTAACTTGACACAGCAGCACAGGGGAAACTGATCTTAAAAAAAAGAAAGAAAAGAAAACACAATAAATGTAATAAAATACCTCTGAGTTGTTAGCTTGTCACAAGCTAAGCGAGGCAGTCTCGTGTAGTTTATACAAAGTGTTCTTAAAGGGTTTCATATATGCAAAGACAGTTTGTCTTGATCTATGAGATTATGAAATTACCGGTACAAGAAAAATCCGCGCTCGAGTTTGGGGGGTTTAAAATACGAGGTTCTGATTTCACTTTGATAGTTACGCTACATGCAGCGCTCATGTTATCTCGTGCATGCCTTTTTTACAGTCGATGATTGTATCAGCAGTTCCCCCCCAAATAAGACGCACACGAGGAGAAGTAGCATGCCTTATTCTCCGGGTTCTACCCTTTTTCTGTTGTATGTTACTCAGCCTCTGCACAGACTAACCACAGATGTATGCTGACGACAAATGTATGCAATGCATGGAGTTTCTAGTCAATGATCTGATCGCTCAGGTCTTTCATACTTTGTAGAGTCATCACCATGTTGAGGAATATGATGGATGCTCCTCTTGTCTCTTTTTCTACACTGGACTCAGGATTGTACAATATACTCTGTAACCTGAATAAATCACACGGACGATTTCTAACTTTTAAAAATACCAAATGCATCTGGGGTTTCTGTGGAGAGTCATCAGACTATGTTACAAAGACGCCGTGTGGTCAGTGTTTGGATCTCTCACAGATGATTTATTTTCAGTCACAAAAGAAAAGTAGGCCATTTAAGATCTGCATGTTATGAAGTTTGTAAGATCGAATGCACGCCTTTTGAGGAGTTTATTAAGAGTATATTTAATATGATTTGTTAAACCACTATTGGTAGAATTTCTAATAAAAACACAGTCACTGTTCCACAGAGTACGTCTGCAGAGTAAATACTCAGAGGCACAGAGGTTTTTTTTTTTCTCCCACAGATCTGTCTGTGAAAGAGCCGCTCCATATTAGGCATGAAAGATTTCAAAATGAAAGTCAGGGAGTCTTATAATGTTATTTAGTCTGATTTAGATTCTGAATTATGATCAACAGAAATTTTACTTAAGTGCTAGGATGTATTTTTAAGGTTTCGTCAGCTTATGACGACATTTATGTCAAGTCATGTGGGTTTCGTTGTCATTTCAACCATATAGACAGTGCACAGTGCTACATTAAACATAATGCAGACAGGACTACATTAAAGTACTGACACATTACAACACAAAGTACAAACGGGCAAAATATGTACAGACAAAAACAATTTAACAAGAAACAAGAGTTTCAGATCTAAAAATACAGGTATACTAAAGGTACTACTAAATATATATAATATAATAGGTATATTTCACAGATTTGTGACATTTAGGACAAAGACAGCTTACATTTGAAGTAACATGTACCAGGTGATGCTCGGTTGCACTCAGGAGAGGAAGTAAAACAAACCTGGAATATACAGAAACGCATGAAGTAACACCTGGTGGCTTTAAAACAACTTTAAAAAAATGAGTCCTGGGTTAGTTGTTTGAAAACAGCTCCATCTTCTGGCAGCAGAGCTTTGTGTCTAAAATGATGCAACTGACTCAACTCGTTACATTAAAACAAGCTTTACTTGGAATGATGCAATGGTTGCAACCCCTGGGGATGTGACGCTCCTGTCCGCTGGAGCCTGGAGCTGATTTTAAGTGCCGTGTGTTTTTTTTTTTTGGGATTTGATGGTGCAGCAGGTCTTGTGGGTGTGGAAGCTCTGTCACTTCAGATGTGGGTGTCCTCTAGTCTCTCATGGACAGGTGCTGCATTCACTGTCTGTCATAGAGAGGCAGGACTTGTGGAGCATAGAGAGTATAAATCAGTAGAGAACTTTAACTTTATTGCAAAATACAATACAATCAAGCATATTCAAATACAATTACTAAAGTTTTTGCTTTCAGAACTGAGCATAGTAGCATAATAGAGTATAAACAGAACAACAATATAAAGTAAAACAATGGAAAGAAAGAAAAAAAAATCTTATAGGGCATCAATCCAAAAAAAAAAAGTTGATAAACTGTCATACATTCTATGATTTCACAAGTTTTAAAGAATCAAAGTAAAGGTGCAGTTCTTTTAGAAAAATGTTGAAACTTGGGGTATTTTTTGAGAATTTACATTTGTGTAGAAAGTATGTGGCGAGTATAACCAAATTATTTATGTTTCTATTCTAGTTTTCTGTCCTCCATTATGAAACCAAATCTTACATTATTGTAAGTCAGGGGTGGCACATCATCTATATTATTATTATTATAGGTTAACCAATTTTTTAAACAAATCAGATAGCTTGCAAGAGAACATTAAATGTTCAAGTGTTTCTAACTTCTGTTTTATAAAAAAAGCACATTCATTACAGTGCAAATTAAATATAAGTCTTAAAAATTCACCGCAAGGATAAATGTCATTTATTGTTTTGAAGCGTCAGACCTCTAACCCGCCAGTTCATTAAACGGCCACGGGGGGCGCTGTTGGGCAACTCGTGGCATATCATAACCATCATTTTATTTTAAATATAATTTAATTTATTGGATTTTATTAGATATTTTTTCACGTTTTATAGTTGGTATCCCATTTCTGATTTTTTAAAAGATTTAAAACTGTTTTTGTTTTTATATATTTCGCTTTCAAAGTACTACCTCCGGTTCAGAGGTCATAGTTGTGAGAGGTCAATGTGTCCTTCCACACGTGTTTTCTGTCGGTAACCGGGAGCTAACCGGCACTTGAGAGCTGTCACACTCATTCACCGTGTCGTTACACGTCTTTATATCCCTCCACAGTCATGCTGAAGTCGGTAGTCCGTGCGGTCGGATCCGCCGTTCGCCTTTCTTCCGCCACCTCCACCACAGCCCGAGCTCTGCCGCGCCTCTGCCCCACGATGTGCCCTCCGAGCTCGGCGACAACTCGGCCCTTCACCCGGTCCCTCTGGATGCTGAATAACAACGGAGCCTCGTCGGGATACAGGCCGAAACTGTTCACCTCGAAAGCGTTCAGCCCCTCGGTGTCGTGTGGATGTGGAGGCCTGCACACAGAAGGTAACACTGGATGTAGAGTTAGAGATAGAAACGTTAAAATGCTCAATTAACACAACTTTTATCTCATTTATGAAGCCACTTAAATACAACATTTATTTACACATATATATGTGTGTATATTTATTTACATATATATGTATCAGCATCCTCTGTGTTAGCTGTTAGCATTCACCTTGAAACATGTCTGCAGTTGTCAGCAGCAGAAAAAGTAAAAAAAAAATAAAGAAAGTAACAAAACCAACAACTTTAAACACGTCACATGTTCTAGTTATTTTAAGAAGTTCATGTTTTTAGGTGTGTGTTGACCACACATTGTTTTAAAGAGCCTTATCCAGCATCTTTGATATTTATATTAATAATAGCAATTATACAGTAACAGTCTTTAATATTGATCCAACTTAGTGAATTATCATCTTGTGCTTATTATATTGATTAATTAATGTAATAAAGCAAAAGTTTAGTAGCAGCATGTGCTGGTGTTATGGATATGTTACTTTTTTTAATCCAAATCCACTTATATTTTTATATATTATATATAGTTATTTATTTATTTATTCACACACACACACACACACACACACAAAAAGGCATGAGGTAGATAAGTTTAAAGTTGAAACAACATAAGTTTTGTGGCAGAGAGGGGAGGAAGTGCAGGAACCTGTTGATGCAGCCTTGTTGTTCGGATGCCAGCTGCAGATTTAGAGTATTTAAAGCACCCTACAAAGAGTCCAGTAAGCAGGATGAAGAATCCCTACACAAGATATTTCAAGATTATAAGGCCTATTATTATAATACTTTTTCTCAGGTGACAAAGCGTTTGGCGATTTCCTGTCTGATGAAATCAAAGAGGAGAGGAAGATCCAGAAAGGCAAAGCCCTTCCTAAGATGTCCGGAGGATGGGAGCTGGAGATGAACGGCACGGAGGCTAAACTCACGAGGAGTCTCGGCGGAGAAAAGTAAGGCTGTCGCAGTTGGTTGTTTATCTAATCCTCGTTGCTGTTTGGACGCACTAACGAGCTCTTTATCCATCTTTTTTTTTTTATATAGAATCACTGTCACATTCAACGTCAACAACAGCATCCCTCCTAACTTTGAGGAAGAAATCGAACAAGGACAGCAGAAGTCAGCAGAAGAAGAGGTGAGAAAAGAAACCTGATGGTTAAAGCCGTTTACGTCAAGATATGAACATTACTGTGATTATAATTCTGTTTTTTGTTACAGCCCGAAATTGTGTCAACGCCCAACTTCGTTGTTGAAGTAACGAAGCAGGCTTCCAAACATTCCCTTGTGTTTGACTGCCATTTCCCTGAAGACGAGGTAAGCATAGGACTGCATGGAATATGTCAGGTGTTTTATATTGACCGCAGCAGCATCTCTGACATTTCTCTAATAAGTTAGTAACTCGTAAATTTTGCTTTTTCCAGATGAGCCATGGTGAGGGAGAAGAGGAGAGCGACATCTTTGCCATCCGCGAGGTCAGTTTCCAGCCTGAGGGAGACACTGACTGGAAGGAGACCAGCTATACCCTCAACACAGACTCTCTGGACTGGGTAAGATTTTAGTAAACAGGAGATAACTTAATACGCCTGTAGGTAATGAAGCTGGTGAAGACGCCTAACGTTGCTGTGTTGTTTTTCAGGCCCTGTATGACCACCTGATGGACTTCCTGGCTGACCGAGGGGTTGACAACACCTTTGCTGACGAGCTGATGGAGCTGAGCACCGCTGTCGAGCATCAAGAGTACATCAAGTTCCTTGAAGACCTCCAAGGCTTTGTCAAATGTAACTAAATGTTAGCTATAGTCAGAATTAAACACAGAGAATGGCAGTTGGAGGTGAGATGATACAGTAAGACTAA
The DNA here is from genome assembly GCF_000972845.2 of Larimichthys crocea. Lineage (NCBI taxonomy): Eukaryota > Metazoa > Chordata > Actinopteri > Sciaenidae > Larimichthys > Larimichthys crocea. Next base: position 13,810,965 of record NC_040032.1, read on the forward strand.
AGCAAATGTTGCAGCACTGATTGATCAACAGAGACTGACGATGACTTGCTTTAGTGTCTGTGACAGTGAGCCTGGTTGTGAGAAGTTGTCACGTTAATACTTGTTCTCTTTGTTAAGATGTGAGTTTATTTTTTTTCTGTAAGTTAAAGGAGGCAGTTTAAATTAAATATATGAAGACCATAAATAATGCAGGTCATGACAATGTGCAGAAACCTGAGACTCAATTTTAGTCTTTACTGCAGGTGGTTTCATGTGGTCCAGTCAATATTTGTGAATGTCCAACTCTGTCCTAAAGCCAACAAAAAGACAATTTGTGTCAAGTCAAACTTCGATGTGACAGCTTCTGATTTTACAAGTTGACCCATCCTGCTTTGAGCGAATGGCGAAGGAGTTCATGTTGACCAGTATTGATTCGACTCTGTCAGACCGTCATATGAAGTCTGAATGTGTCTTCACAGAACGGACGATCGGTGTCTAATAAACCAGTTTGATATTAATGGATGATTTTATGTTTGTTTCTTTTGGATGCCAAGTTAAATCAGCAGCATAGCCTAATTTGGGACTTACAGTTTTAACTTCTGGGTTTTGAAGTGAGCTAAAGTAAACCTTTAATGAACTAAAGTTTTAAAAAAATGAATGCTGAATATTTCCTTTTGGGTAAGCATAATATAGGAGTCTGTGGAAGTTTCACATTTGATCTTGTTTACCTTCATTTAATATTTTTCTGTTCATTTGGGGTAAAAGTAAAACTTTAAAACTTTTCTTTTTTGTACCAAAGGGCAGCTTCATTACACTGGTTTGAGCAATCTTCTTTTTTTTTCTAACTCAGGTGTGTGTTTTTGAATAAATAGTCATATTTTCTATGGCACTCAGTGAACTAGTCTCAAATATGAAATCATGCATACATGGAACATGGCATCAAAATGAAACCTGGTTACATTTTGGAAACTATAAATCACTCCCAGAAAACAAGAAAATGATGTCATTGTTCCAGAGAAGTCCAACCGTAGGTTATACATCAACACATTAAACAATTTAAAATGACACATTTAACAAAGTTGTATCAAATAGAGGAAACAATCCACTTCGGCAGAAGAAACCAAAACAGAAAACCCCACCATCAAACCATCCTATGAGTTCTTATACTCACTCCCAGGGGGATCTAGTTTGAAGGTGATGTTTCTCAGTGCACTTTAAAGAGGACAAAAAAGAAAAGAGCATATCAGAGTCTTTTCTTTGTGTTTCTTTGTAGAGCTGTGAGGGGAATAATAACACACAGAAGTTATTTTGTAATAAAAAAGCTGTATTTATTTGATTTTTATAAGTTTATAATAATATATATATAATTAGTTTCTGTGTCCATATAAGAACTACACACTGCACTACCTGAGTAAATGTACTACAAATTAAAAAAATATCCCACTATGAAGTCACTTAATTAATATTATGAGCAATTAAAAAATTCCCATTAGGATCGGTCTATTAATAATTACCGATTGGTGCTTAAAGGACTTTACCACTACGGGAAGTTGACATAATGATAGTAGCTGTTGCACAACAGTCCGCACATACAGTGCTGTCAGCTGTGTGTGCAGGGAGACAGATGAGGGGCCTCAGTGGAGCCGCACTTGTTTGAGGAAATATCGGGTATCTGAAGGAAAAGGGAGGAGGAGGAGGAGGAGGAGGTGGAGGTGGAGGGGGAGTCAGCTGAGGAGAAAGTTCACCGCATGACAGTCAAAAAAAAAAAAAAAAAAAAAAAAAAAACCCGCATGTAAGCGCAACCATGGCGAGCAGAGGGAGAGTTTGTTCAGCCGGACAGAGCCAGCTCCAGAACTCCTCAGACTCGGACTCGGAGATGGAGCCGGTTCGGGTGGCTTGTGGTATCGGACCGTACCCGGGTGCCTTCCCCTGCACACAGGTCATTCACAGCGGACACTTCATGGTGTCGTCACCCCACAGCGACTCCGCGCCGCGCAGGAGGAAGAGCGGCGGATCTCTGAGATATGACTTTGACACGGTGAACAGGACCTGGTGCCAAACGTACCCATTCAGCTCCGGGACCCTGAGCATCGACCCCACTCTGACCCGCCTGTTTGACTGCATGTCCCTGGCTTACAGGTGGGTCCCTATTATACTACTCTGGGACAGGACCACCTCAGATCAGTTTAAATGTGCAGATTTCCCCCTGTATGAATGATTCCACTTTTATCCCCTGCAGTTCAGTCCAGACTCCCTTTCATCTGCAGGAAAATGTGTTACGAGTTATTTGAAGCTCTGATGCATCATGATAAAGTGAGATCTAAGATGCCAGACTTATTTTATTCTTGAAGTTTTCAGATGTGATCATTCGAAAGTGCAAAGAAATGAACCTGCGGGCTATAAATGATATTTCTTTTCCCCCTGCACTGATCTCCCTCTGCAGTTCATCATTTACATAATGTTTTATGAGCCTGTACATGAAGAGAGGAGCACAAAGAAATATCTCCAGGTTTCTCTTTTAAAATTGATAGTTGGGGTTGGGTTGGAGTGTGTGTTTGTGCGTGTGTGTTTGTGCGTGTGTGTGTGCAAGAGAGATTTGTTGTTGTGCAACAGCTTGGAAAATCTTGACTGAAAACTGGACTTTGGTTCTTGTTGGCAAGCAGCGCTGGAGAGATTACACTGTAACCAAAGGGGAAAGGAGAGAAGATCCTGAAATGATGCCCCTGGCTTATGTTTTATTTATTTTTTTAAAAGAAAAGTTGCTTTCGCTTCACACCCTGCTTATTTTCCGATAAGTAAGTGACAGATGTAACATCCACATTTGCATTTTAGTTTTATTCCCTGCATTTCTGAGAAAGCTGAGCGACAGATACCTGACACAAAGCGCGGAGGAGAAGAGAAGAGAGCTCCTGTTCTTGCAGGGACATGTTTCTCTTCAGAAAGTCTACTGGAGAAAAAACTAAAACTTCAGCCCTGATTTAGCAACATCTTTCGATGAAGAGTTGCTGTCGAACTTTGGCCCAGAGAAAACACTTTTCCCTACCAGCAACTGTGTCCAAATTTTGTATTTTGTAGATAGTTGCACAATAAACCCAGAGCCAGAGTTTGGCAACCAGCACAACAGAAGACAAAATGTACGGCGGTACAAAAGGATTTCATGTTAAGGACTTTATTTACTTCATTGTGTGTAGCAGATATTTGTGCAAATTGATGCTCCGCTGCACAGCGTTCGTCATTAAAAGCATGTTGAAAATGACCCCCCGCTTCCTAGCAACTCCCTGAGCACATCACATTAGGGCGCCTCTTCTCAGCACTCAGCACGCTGATGGACAGTGGTAGAAAGTGCAAACAGCCTGGCAGTGTACCCGTGAACAGGCTGATTGGGCGCTATTAGTCAAAATCAGGACAGATCTCTAACACGGGGTGAGGTGCTGAGATTTTTTTTTTTTTCCACTGTGTCATTCTCACTACCCCTTTTTATTTCAACCAAAAGAAAAAGCTTCTTATGCATTTTTAGTTATATTTATATTTTGATTGTTTTTCTTCTTTTGCAGTGGTAAGATAGTCTCTCCAAAGTGGAAGTCTTTTAAGGGTCTGCGGTTGCTGTGGAGAGATAAAATCCGTCTGAACAATGCGATCTGGAGAGCTTGGTTCATCCAATGTGAGTCCCCCTGGTCTTCACCTCCTCTCTATGCCGACTACATATCCTTAAACATTTTTTTCATTCATAATGAACAAGGACACTGCTGCCAAATGCAACAGAAATTGTTAGATTGTTAAATCAAAAGAGAAGGACAGCTAAGGGACTAAGCATGAATGTGGAGTTGAACAGAATCCAAAGAGTTCATTAATAAAACAGGGTGAATAAAATATGTTTTCTGCAAAATCTTTTGATTGTGTTGCCTCTGTGTGATGTGTTTAGATGTGGAGAAGAGGAAGAACACAGTTTGTGGGTTTGTCACGCCGCTGGAGGGCTCGGAGGCCGATTCACATCGGAAGCCTGAAGTGAGTGACTTGTGTCATAGTGGACTGTATTTACAAGTAAAAGCTGGGGTCCTTTTTCAAGTACACATTATTTTAAATACAGTTATTAAAACAGTGTTTCTGTGTTACGTCAACAGGCGATCGTATTAGAGGGCAGCTACTGGAAGCGGAGGATTGAGGTGGTGATCAAGGAGTATCACAAATGGAGGATTTACTATAAGAAGAGGGTGAGCACTGAAACACATTTCATCACATACTAACGCCATGGTCATAGATTGATGTGAAATTTTGTAGAGACATGACAGAGGATGAATCTTACTGACTCTGGAGCCACGAGCAGGTTGATTAAGAGTGACACATCCTGACATTACTCCAAAACTGGTTATAGATATTCATGGTCCCTTAGAGGATAAATTACTTTTTACTGACTTTTCCTTTAGTGTCTCCACGAGGTTCACTTTTGTAGAGTTTGTAGTTTTATAGGTTAGACAAAATACAATTTGGAATACAGTTTGGTTTATTTAAAGAAAATGAAATCGCACAGGTAAGCGAGTATCCGGGTATAGGTTCACTTCCAACATTCAAAATCTAGTTTCAGAAAATCTATAGGTTGGGGGAGTTTACTTTGTAAACAAGTTATAATTATCCACGTTCCAGAAATGTATTTTTAATTAGGGCAATGAACCAAACAGCATGTGTTCAGCTGCAGGGTTACCTACAGCTACAACCAAACAGCATGTGTTCAGCTGCAGGGTTACCTACAGCTACACTATAACATGATATTCTCTCAAATGTATCCAGTAAAGTAAGTGTTCAGAAGTACAAGAGCATATCATCGGCATAGAGGGACACTTTGTGCTCAGGATTCTTTCTTTGTACACCTTTAACTGAAATGTTATCACATAGAGCTATTCCTATTCTTAGTGGTTTGTTTGCCAAAGCAAGTAGGAGGTAAAGGGCAACCATGACATAGTGAAGAGAAGGAAGCTAGATGATTATTCATATGAATACATTTGTACTATTGCAATGAAATTTAGTACATATATTCATGTTCCCCTCAAGTTAAACTGTAATAGCTTTGGAGATTTGCAACATCAACAGCTCATACTTTTAATTAGTGCTAATCAGCAAATGTTAGCACAGTCACTAAACTAAGCTGATGAGCATTGCTGGCATACATTATAGCATGGTCATATAGACTGTTAGTTTATTCCCATATCAAACTACACACTGTTTCTCTTCTTGTCTTTTGCAGCTTCAGAAGAAGAAGGATGATATTCTATCAATGCTACAAGAGGTATGACAGAAGTCCTGCTTTAATATTATTCTCTTGTGAATCTTGCTCGACAAATACAAATATGTATTCTGACCTCTAGAAACTGAAGTCGGCTGATTGACCGAGGCTTGCGAGTGTCCCTGCCAGCACTGTTTACTTTTGAATTCAGTTGGAGCTCAACATATGATCATCAAAGTCCCCCAGGGGGCTATTTTTAGTGCATGGATTTAGCCTCCCTCGGTTAACTAGATAGGAAGAGAGAGCATGGAAAAAAAAAAGAAAAGAGAAACAGAAACGTGCAAAACAATCTGCGTCATGGCCTGGCATTTGTGGGCAACTGACACATATCGATTGTCAGCAGCGACAATGCATCTGTCAGCCCCTCAGGCTTTATCTTCATTCAAGGTGGAATGGCTGCAGAATTTAATGTCATTTAATCAAATCGGACCTAGTTCCAGCAACGCTTTGTAAAGGTTGGGCAGCGGAAGGGCAGCGAGTTTGTGAGCGACGTCACGGTGGCAGAAACAAACAAAAGACCACGAGAGAAAGGCTGAGAGAGGCAGGTACCCCGAGGGAAGCACCTCGCTCATGATAGTATGCCCTTGCAAGTCTCCCACGGTTCCTTTTTTTTCACCTTTGGCATCATTATTTCTCTGTTTTTATTCATTATTTTAAAAATATCTGTGTCATTGGAAGCCCGGGTTTTACCTGAGGTCAAAATTAGGACGACTGCAGAGATAATGTCTGACTGGCTGTTGCCCTAACTTTTGCGGCACTTCACAGGGTAAATATCAGCATGTAGTTGACAGGTCAAAGATCACTAAACCAGGTTTTTATGCTGCGTGTTCCCATAGTGTTATCTCGCCTTTCTCTTTACAGATTACACTCAGTGGCTGGGAAAAACACCTCAGTAAAAAAAAACCCAGTTGTTGTTTTTGTCATATATGTTATAACAGCTTTCAGCTCTCTGTCTCAAATTGAATTGGCTGTATAACTTACATTCTTTAAAAATCTGATTTGTGCGGAGAAAAGTAGCTTCATCTGCTTCCAGCGGCTATCATATTGCAAGAGCATTTTGTTTGCAAGTCTATCACAGACTCAAATTACATAGTACCCTGTCAGTGCTGATATTAAAACGGAAAATAAGTCTGGTCAAATTACCCAGTCGAGTCTTAAATAAAGGCAATAGCAGGAAAATGGAGCGTACAATAAATGAGAAGTCTGTACTTTGATAAAAATAGAATATTACCATTAGACCTTGAGGCAGTGTAGCACTTGGGATGATGATGTCTGCTTTCTATTTGTTTGTCAGTCTGCTTCTTTGGTCCAGACTGAAATATCTCAGCAACTATTGGATGTATTTCCATTCTTCACTTTTCATTTAAAGCCACCGTGAGGGTGACATTTATGGTTGAGGCTGCTGGACGGATTACCATGAAATTTGCTATTCATCCAAGGATAAATGGTGAAAACTGGTAACCCCCAGTTTACTGTATTAGTTTCACTCAATTCTTGGATTCCTATGGGATCATAATTCTTATTTGATCTCGTAGACACTCAAATTATCTTAATATTGCTTGTTTGATGTACTGTAACTTCAGCCTACACCAAGGTTTTATTGCATTTATTAGTTTTAGTAGAAAGTGGAAAAAAAAAACAGTTCCCACAATTCCCATAAAGCTACTGTATCTCTGAACTGTGACACACATTTAGGCTGTTCTATGTGAGCTCCTTTTGATCACTAATATAAGATTTGTTCACTTCTATTCTGTTAGCCGCCCCTTCCCACCTCCCACTTTGAAAACCCCTGCTGTAGAGTTTTGTGTCCTTACCTTAGATATACTCTCCTTGTGAAAGGAATTAGCTGGACACGAAATAAGGAGGCGTTCGCATTAGAAATCTCATCTCGCCTCTGCCTATATCATGGAATTGAATCAAATCTCTATTTACTTATCTCTTCTTTCACGTTAAGATGTAACGCACCACCTTGCTGCACGAATCCTCTCAGAAAACGTAAATAATACCCATCGGAAGTAAAAAATTTAGAGAAGCGCTCATATGCGCGTATATATGTAGTTTTTTCCAGCGAGACAGCAGCAGTTTGTGTTGGTAAGGGGCCTCACGTCTGCCTGTTTGCCCGCACGTGAATGTGACTGCCAGAATTAGGTCAGGGACAAAAGGCTGCTGCGCTTATTGAAACGGTGAGACATCAAAATAAAGAAATGAACAAAGCAGACATAATGATAACCTGTAAGGGGCTAGTGTTTTTGAACAATATGTCAAAACTGCTTTTTCATCATGCACTGTACACACACACACACACACCACACACACACACACATATATGCATATGCACACAACAATCTTACCTCATTTCTAGTTGGACACTTACATTCTGCCTGAAAGAAAACAAATCGAGAGGCAAATGAATAAATTATAAGAGGGGATGTCGTGTGCTTAGACGTAATCCAAAGAGTTTCCGGCTCAATCTGGGCTTCCCTATAAATGTGACTTCAGACTTAGAGGGGTGGAGGGTAAAGACAAGAAGATCAGGGTGAAGCATCTCAAACAGAGGGAAGAGACCGGTCTGGAGCTTCATTTTCTGTGAGTTTTTTTTATTGGATTTCAAGAGGAGAAAGGGCATTTGGATAAATCTTCATGGCTGGCTGTTTTTTTCTAGAATATAGATGTGATATTAGAAGAGATGCAGCTGCTCTACGTGTGTCATTTTGTTTTTGTCTACGTGCATGTAAATGCTGTTTTAGTGAGTTGGCGTTGTTACGTTTGTAAGGATGGCTGGACCCAGTAATTCTGCACGACTTACTGAACAACGAGTATCTGATTATATTAAGTTGTTGTTTTTTTTGTGTCAGTTATTACCTTCACAAATGCCATCAATGCAACATTTTGCCTTTTCAGTCTTATTTGTAGTGAGCCCTCTGTTGGATAGGTCAGGGACTGACTTGGCATGTCACTAAAAAAGTTAACCTGAAGTGTTTTTTAAACTCCGGCTGATGTGCTCCAGGGTCAGATCTGCCAGGCCAAGCTGGAGAAATGGTCCAATCAGATGTACCAGGAGCCTGAGGCTGCGCCGGTCGAGGCCCACATGTTTGACCTGGACTGCCTTCTGTCTGACATCTCCGACACCCTGTTCACCATGACACAAAAGCCGAGTCCCTGGGCCAGCGACCGACACAACAGTGAGTCGTTAGCACTCTGACTTTCAGCTGTGACTTTGCGCCGGGCCTCAAATCTGTTTTTTGAATGCAGCATCAAATGGTTGAAAGTGAAAAATGAGGGAGAACAACTAGTGGGCTGTGAGCTGCATGACAAGATTATATTTGTGCATTTATTATTTGGATGCATCATTTGTCTGAAAAGAAATTCCCAGCTCTGCTCTACTTTATTCATTTTTTATCAAATAACTGTCAAAACTCATCAGCTTAGCTTTCATGCCACGTCTGCCCCAAACAGGAGCAGAGAGGACAGAATTAAATATATATATATGAACTGTATATGTGTGTGTTTAATGTATAATTTAATATCGAGCGATGTGAAGATCCAGACATAGGAAATCTGTCATATTTAATTGGCTGAAAATCTATTTTCTCAATCAAGTGATGAGTCCTACACGAACATTTCTGATGAAGTTGAAACAGTTTCGCTCCTTTCACCTTTTTTCATATCTTGTGTTTTTGTCTGTGCTCTTCTCACTGCTTTGACACGGACACAGACTTCCATGCACCTATCAGGATTTAACAATATTTGAATCAGAATCTGAAGACAGATGTAGGCTTGTTGCTTATTTTGTCAGGTCACTGTCAACCCCCGCAGCTCTGTGTTTTTTGGTAGTAGTGAGGATTTATTCAGACTTTTTTTAATGCTTGTTGCTTGTTCGGTCGTGACTGTTTGAAAGGAAGGGTTGGACTTTTTAGGAAGCATGTGAAATTGGTTTGTTTCTCATGAGTTAGATGAGAAGGTTTACCTCACTTTGCTGTCTGTCCCTTCAATACAAGGCTGTCCAATAGGTGCCTACCAGAACCACTAAAGCTCACTGAACAACAACATTAGAGGATTTCAGTACATCTTTAACACCTAATGTTTAAACTGAACTGTCACTGACTGAATCAGTAGCTATGAGTAAATCTTACATCCTAACATGTTGTGTGTCATTTGTTGAGTACAATCTTTGTTTGTTTTTTACTTCTGCTTCTGTATAAAACCTTATATATTAAATATTAAGTGGTACAGTGGACAGCCAATAGGGGCGTTACTCTAATGTTATAGAAAGGTTTTAACGTTTTGTGCCACTGCCACAGTTTTGTCACTTTCGTCTGATGGTCACATGGATCGGCGAGTCAGCCAAAGGAACCCACCCTACAAATAAGGAACATCTCTGTGATGAACCATAACCTTTTGTTCTCTTCCTCACCAGCGTACACGAGCAATGCTGATATAATCCAACCGGGTCTGACCCCGCTGCAGCCCAATCTGGACGATTTCATGGATATACCAGGTACTCCCTCCCCCGTCCATCTGCCTCTCTCTGTCTGTCTGTGTTGCTCCATCTGAGGATCTATCAACTTTCTGTTTGTTTTGTGTGGTACACATGTGGTACATGTGATTTAGTGCAGAAAAATATACTTGATAGTTGATGGAAAACATCTGAACTAAGTTTGGTGTCTATATTTTTGACCACAAGTCTAGAATTTAACCTGATTTATGTTTTCCACTCAGATAGACTTATTATTTCTTATGTGTATTGTTCTTCTAAATGGCTGTTGCATAATAAAAGCAGTTCTAAGTGCTTATATGCTGTGTCTGCAGTATATGATTTGGTCCACGGAGGTTAAAGACGGGTCAAAGGCAGGGTTGAGGTTTAGAATGGGGAAGTGGAAGAGGATGTATTTAACCATGACCCCCCGGCTCTGGCACCACTTAGGAGGCCAGGCAAAATGACAGAAATTTCCTTCTCCAAAAACAAGCTTTTTGTCAGAAGGATTTCTGCATAATGATTATTGCAGCTACAATGAATCTTTTTATAATAACAGGTCAGCTTTACTGTTTTGGTTCACCTCACCACCATCATCCGTGTCATTTACGGCCACAGCAGACAGCCACTTTCAGACAAAAAAGCACAAATAAACCCACTGTACCTTACATGATCAGCACTGAATGACAGGAGGACAAAGATAGCCACTATGCAGTGAACATAGCGAAGCGTTTAGTGGCTAAAGAAGCAGATACATCCCTCAGCAGATGGTTGAGACCAAAAACAGAGCAAAAAGGAGAGTGAGCAGTCAAAAACTTAAAGGGCCCCTGGTAAAGTTTGTATTCAAGATGACCTCCCTCATAAAACATTTTGCAAATGTCGATTTAAATCTGTATTTTTAAATCCAGAACTGTTGACATCAGTGTTTGCTAACTTCTTCCCTGTTGTTGGCACATTGCTGCACATTACTGCCTCCTGCAGATCAGTAAAATAATTGAAGTGAGCATCGTGTCCTCATGCATGTGCACAAAACAAACAAAACAGGGACTCACTCATAGAAAAACAGCTCCTCTGTCCTACAGAAAACTCTACAGGGAACCTTCAAAAGGTGATGACATGTTAGTGGTGTGTTTACTGCCCCCAAATGGTCATGAAATCAGTTAATGTAGATTTAAATAAACTTCTAAGTAAAGTAAAGTTATGATTAAATGTTGGAACAACAGTTAATCGAGATGTGCAACATAACGAATTCTTGGAAATGATGTGTTCCCCAGAGTCTGAGAGGCAAAGACGTTTTTTACGCCCAGGGCTCCTCGCCTCTTCAGAGCAAACAGCTCGCCTGCAGGAAGACTCAGAAAGCTGAAGAGCATCAGACAGAAGGGAGGGCGCAGGTTGGAGTTTAGTCCCTTGCTCAGGGGCACAAAAGCTGTGGCTGTTTTAGCCTTTGTGTTACTTTCAGTGAAGCAATCCAGCAGCCCCTGTGGCAACAAGTCAGCCTTTGTAACCCAGAGACAACCTGCTGCCCACTGCTGTAATATGTGTGCGTGTGTTTGCATGTGTTTGTGTATGTGTGTATGTGTGTGTCTGTGTAGGTGTTTGTTCTCACTGGCAGGGTCCTCGGGGATCAGCTGTCTGCCTTTCTCTTGGTCACAAGGTCCATGGAGCTAGAGACTGTCTGTCAGAGCGACACAGCCATGAGTTTAATTTATGCAGAGTCTGACTTTGTGTTTCTCTTACATAAAAATATAGACGACTTGTCTGAGGCGGCTTGTTATTCCAGTAGTTTCTCCTTACTGAGATGAAAACACTGACGCGCTGGTATGTATTTTCAGATTGTTCTTGCCTTGTGTTTACAGAGCCGGATTCCAAATACCGAATGTGTTAATGACAGCTGTTCACTTCCTAAAAGCTGAAGTCAGTTTTTTTTATTGACTAAGACATGAAGACTGAATTGATATTTTTCAATAATTTTTTTTATTTGGTAATGTCACATGTGAAAAAGCTGTTTCAAACCGCAGATGGCAGCTTGCCGCAGTCGCTTGCCAGCGTGGATCCAAAAATATGTGACCTGGCAGATACAAAGCAAATACCTCAAATGATCACCTCACACAGAGAGCTTCACAGCATTGCGGACGGTGACTTGTTGTTGTCTGATGTTTTCGGCTCTGTGTTCTAATTTTCTGTCGTGTTGTTTGAATTTTTTCTGAAATGAAATCGTGACTGTAAGACTTTCAGGCCACTTTCAGCTGTATCTCCTGAAGAATTAACGCATTTCGTGTGTGTTACATACTAAATTTGAAATTAACTGTATCACCACTCCCTCCAAAGTTTAATACAAAAATCTAAAGTTTAGTTAAAGGACAATAAAGACATTTCACATCTAATATTTGGAGTGAAAGTTTGGACTCAAACTCCACGTCACTAGTCAGATACTTGCAGGTAACCATTACGTTATTTCATTAGGGCTCTGTTGCTAAGTAAACTTGTACAGTGTGATAGTTTATGATTCTGCATCGTATCTATTCTCAAAACTTTGGATTTATGACTCTGAGTCTTTGCAAAGTTTGTTCTGAAGATGAGATTTTAATCTCAGTGGCAACTGAAACTGGTAAAAACAAACAAGAGAGAGAAGGAGTAGGCTGAAGTGACAGGTTTTGATTCAGCAATTTGAAAATTTGGAGAGTTTTGAAGGATAATTGCGTCGGCTCATACTCATGCAAATTTCTGGTGTTCCAGCTTGTAGCAGCCTTCAGAGTTTTATTATAACTGACAGACTAATTAACAGTGTGCATGTGTGCGTCTGTGTGTGTGTGTTTCAGATATCTTTATGAACTACCGGGGCCAGCCCACTGAGCAGACTGGTTTTGCTGACTGTGGCTATTTCGAGAACCCATCCAATACAGAGTTTGCTCCTGTTCCCTCCCCCGTGGTAACAGCTCCTCAGCTACTAATCGACACCCAGCTGGCTCAGGTACCGTTTCCTCCAGAAATATTTCATTAGCAACTACTAGTGCTGTTGTTCAGTCCCTAAAATAGACTGAATCTTTCTGTTTCCAGCCCAATCTGTCATCGCACAGTTTGCCTCAGCCCTCCTCATCCAATACCCAGCCAGACCAGACCAGGCAGGACCAGGGATGTGCTGAATACCACACGTCTAGCATCATATCAGGTGCCATACCATATGGACATCAGTCATACCCTTATCCGCCTGTTTCTATAGCATATACCACCAGCATCGAGCAGCCGGCGTCTTCAAGTACTCCGTTTTTGTACCCGCCTTCATGTCATAAGTCTGGTTACCACACAACAACCAGCGTGACCCCCACTGTCATCACTCACACCGCCTCCACCATGGGTGCCCAGAGCTCTGTACACCAGTCCCACAGCTACCCTCACACCGGCGACACATACCCCCAGACTCCCTGCCACTCTCTCAGTTACCCGACCGCCGTGTCTGACCCGGTCCGCGCGGCTTTGCCCTCTGTCACTGTGGCCCACTGCTTCTCAGTCCCGGAGCAGGTGGCTGTTACAGGGGTCAGAGGGAAGCACAAGCAAAAGACAGGAGGAGTGAGGACAGCTGGTCCCCCCGTGGTTCAGCCTGGCCCCTTGTCCACAGCACCCACACCCACTAGCTGCCTGGCTAAGCTGCTCTCCTCAGGCGGCCGTGAACGTGAGTCAGTTCTGCCCTTTGTTCTGTCTTTGGCAACATGAGTGGGATCATGTTTCTGTCAGAAGAAATGAGCTAACTGTTGGGTTTTGTGCTTTCAGGGAAGCCGTCGTTAGGATTTGATACTACTCTGGTGACAGCCAAAGGTCAGAGGTCAACATCTCCCAGCTCCTCGGTGAGCGCGTCCTTTAATATCACAAGAGCAGTGTTTCTTTATGTTGATAATTAGCCTGGCACAGCGCCTAAACAACAAATAATGTAAGAAAAAATAAATAGTTTGTGGATACTTTGTCTAACTAAGCAAAAGGGAAGTTGGGTTGAAATCTAAAAAGGCACTTCTAAGTAGAGCTTGCATGTTGTTCAGCAGTCAAGCAGCAGCACTCATGTCGGAGGAGCTTCATCGCAACTGCAGCATGGAGCCGGTTGGCCTGCAGGGATCCCAGTGGTGATACCTCTGCACAGCCAGAGTGCCACCCTGGGTCACAGTGGACCCCACGCCAGCACCTCCAGAGGCTCGGCGGTGTCCGCCCTGCTCAGCCACGACTCCACGCCCACCGGCACTACCCTCCTCATCCCCAAGACTGAGAAACTGTCTCCCGTTCAGCTCTACAGCACGGACAGGAGCAGCCTAACAGGTGTGCACCTCGATGTTAGGATTCTTCTTTTAGCTGGTGAATGACATGTTGATTGTTAAGTAACACACTGAAATGATCACAGCTGGTGACTCCACTGCTATATGCTGACACTTTAGCATACTTTCTGTCGAGCTTCAGCAGGTCGTGTACAGATACATGCATGAATATGCTCATCTCATTATCATATATACATATGGAAACTGATTAAACAAACAATTAGCAAAAAGAGCTTGTAAAGGATAAATTAAAGAATAAAAAATATGATATAAGTTTCAATTTATTTTATTAAATGATCTCAAGGTAAAGGATGAATTGGATGCAAAAGTAAAAGTATACAGCTTTATTTAGTATTCATTGTATATCATTGTATTCAGTTACTGTTACAGTTATTATCATTATTTTTGACTGACCGGTTGTCCGTTCCACAGTTTTCACACACTGTAGAGTGTGTGTTGAAATGTTTTCCAACAACACATGGATGATTTTAGTTTCTTCTTCAAATGTGGGTGAATCTGTCAAAAAAAAAAAAAAAAGACAGGTCAAATAAAGCTTGTTGTAAAGGTCCAAGCTAAGAGCCAAGAGGTCATCTGATTTCTCATGTCTCATATCTGTCTTGTTGTAGTTAATTTTTCAGGACATCCAGGCCAAACGTCACCACCAAACCCTTTAGATAAAGCCTCCAACCCAGAGTCGTCACACTCAGGCTTCTCAAGACACGGAAAGATAGAATCAAGTAAGGTAGGAAGGCATTCATTTAACTTACATAATACAGCACAGCACTAAATAGATTTTTTGCATAGAACCAAGTTCTTATTGAAGTGCTAAATGATGTGAAGACTATAGAAAACCGATTGCTCTCCATGCATGTGAATACGGGTGTGAAATGCGATGCGCATGTGTTTTATGTTGTGTTATCTGCAGCACACAGAGACCAGGAGGATAACTCACATCTCTGCAGAGCAGAAGAGGCGTTTCAACATCAAACTGGGTTTTGACACTTTACATAATCTTGTGACAACACTCAGCTCTCAGCCAAGCATAAAGGTACTGTGAGAAGATATGCAGCTGCATTAGAGATAGCTGTGCCGAAAAGGTGGCAGAGAGCATCACAAAAGAGCAGCTGATGCACAGTTAACACCGGGAAAAACTATATGAGATGTAAATGAAGCTGAGGCATGATGATGAATGTAGTCACAGTAATGTTGGACATTTGTAAATAATCGTGCTGTATTGCTGATATGTGGTGAACTCTTTGTCTGCTGGCACAGATCAGCAAAGCCACCACGCTGCAGAAGACGGCTGAGTACATCAGTAAGATGCAGCAGGAGAGAGCTCAGCTGCACGAGGAGGCTCAGAGACTCAGAGAGGAGATCCAGCTCCTGAACTCTGCCATCAAGTGAGACCTTTAGCTAGGCTTGACTTGAAGCGTGGGTGTGAATGTGTGCACACTTGTGAGTCTGCTCACTAGGACTGGATGAATATTTCAGTTTGATATTATACCAGGGTGATACTGGGATTTTATCTAAAAGTTAAGTTCACGTTTGTGGACTGTGGAGTTCATCCTCCACCAACCCTGCTGGAAGGAAGGGATCTTTTTCTTCAGGACCTGAATTGATTGACCTATCCTTTGAACCTATCCTTTAATATTTCATATTGTTGTTTTCCCGCTGATATGACGATGCACTTCACTGCTTTGTTGACTCTTCCTGCAGTGCGTGCCAGCAGCAGCTACCAGCCACCGGCGTGCCCATCACACGGCAGCGCTTTGACCACATGAGGCAGAAATTCAGAGAGTACGTCCGGGCACAGACGCTGCAGAACTGGAAGTTCTGGATCGTATCCTTATGGATGTAAATCTAGTTCATTAAAATTACATTACAATCCAACGTCGAGTACTAAACGCAGCCACATTTTCCTGTGTGATGTTCTTATGTTTCATTACTTTGCAGTAGTTAGCTGCAGCATCCACTGGCTTCTTTTCCAGAGAATACTTTGTTTTGTTCCCTAGAACATTTTCGTTGAATCCAAATGAGCTAATTAAACCAAGCATTATGCCAATCTGTTACAGTGACATGGTGTTTTTATAGCGTAGCAGGGAGAAATATCCCATGAAATGAGCTTTTACTTACATATGTACATATGGTAAGTGGCCAAAACTTTGCATAATACTAAGTAGTAACTAATAAGTATAATAACAGTTTTAATCCAGACAGAGCAATTATGCTCTGTTATCATGTAGATAGATGATGTCTGCGAGTTTCAAATGCCAGGTGCATGAAAAAGTTATATATTAAACTCTTTCCTTAATGATCGCCAAATCCGTTACTGCTGTCCTTATCTGGCAGGCGTGATAAGGAGATTAGATAACGATTTTATAATCTTGTGCATGTTGCACAAAAACACCTTCAGGGTGTTTTCTTTCTTTCTATGAATATTAACACTCTGGTTCCTCGAGGGATCGTGCATTTATCTGATTGCTGATATTCTAAATTAAAAACATACAGCTATATTCTCTTTACACGGAGTCAGGATCGCAGCAAGGCGCAGCGAGACTCTCAGTTGTGATATTGTGACTGAAATACCTGTTAAAGGATACGCTTGATGTTATTATATATTTTTCTTATTATGAACAAATCCCATGAAAACACTAAAACCAACAATGACTTGATCCGAATAACAAGTGTGTGTATCTAAAGCCTGATATATTTTATATTATATTAATATGAGCCACAGAGCTCACATCGATGAGCCACGCTGTTGCACTCGATGACATATTCCTTCACAACAATGTTGATGTCTGAGTCAGTCACACACACCGTCCTGCTGCTGTAAATATGCACTAGTGCACCTACTGTGTATTCATCCACTGCTGAAAATAGTCCCCAACAGATTTAAGATTTACCCCTGTTTGAGTAGTTTTTTAAACTACAGTGCCCAGCTGTTGTAGGAAATAACTGAGCCTTTTTTCTTTTTTCAAAATAAAACAATATATTTATGACCTGTTAAGTTTACATAGAAACCAACAGAGTGCCGCAAACAGGCTAGGATAGTCAGAAAATATTAAAAGATAGACTAACACCTTGTTTTGTTCTCTTTTGGGGGGTTGTTGACAAGCTACATAATATGGATGAATTGTGTTTGAATGATCCAGACTTCTTTCCTCAACTCAGCGTCAGTTCAGTATAATCATCGAGCCGCTGTTTGAGTCCTATAATGGGATGGTGTCCACTGCCAGCGTGGAGGACTTGTGTCGATCCACTCTGTCCTGGCTGGATCAACACTGTTCCCTGCCTGCCCTCAGACCCAGTGAGTCCACAACAACTGGTTCCTCAGTATTGTTATCATCCCCTATGTTTCCACTGGCTGTAATCTGTTTTTTTTTATCTTTTCCCTCAGTGGTTTTGAGTTCACTCCGTCTCCTGAGTACAACCACGGCCATCCTGTCAGACCCCAGCCTACTGCCGGAGCAGGCCACCCTCGCTGTCACCCAGGGCGACGTTGCTGCTACCCTGGACCACTCCTTACAGCCCGCCACCCGGGACAACATACACCCCATGTGACCATGAAGAGCAGTCAGTGAAAACCTGAACATGAATAGACCACAATGCACAGGAGACCAAAAGTCAGAGGAGAACATCTGGGAATGGTTTAAAACACATCTGCTCCGAGACTTTGAATAATTCATAATCACATTTAAATAAAACTCACCAGGCGCGAAAAGAATGTATTCCAGTACACCCAAAATCTATAGGAACTATATTGTATGTGATCTATGTTTAAGTTCTGACAAAGGAATAACAAACTTCTAATTATTTCTCTGCCTCATTCAAATAATTTTTTTCAGTAAAGCCAAAGTTCGGATGATTCAAATTCGCTGTGACTGTGAATGACGTGCTTCATTTTCTGTCTGCAACATCAGTCGACAACTTCACTTATTCTCAGTTCCTTTCACATCTCAGGTTATCTTTTCTGTATATTATATATCATTGCCTTCAATTACTCATGCTTACTCAGTGCAAGGTGTCTCACTACACCTCACATTTATCTAATGCTGTATTCACACATCAGTGCAGGTGTTAGACAAAAGTGAGAGAAAATTAACAGCGTTTTTTATCAGGGTTTAGTTCAGGATATTTAACTGTACTCAAAGTGGAGTTTGGGGACCACCAAGGCTTCTTGTAAATGGTCCAGAGGGTGCCTGGTAAAATGAAAGGTAGTTAAATTATTATGAATGTGAAAGGATTACTGATCTGTCCTTAGAACCAGGACAAAGGGTTATTAAACTTTGACTTATGCCACCAAAAACCTGTGGACTATTATACAACACTGTTTCCAAAAAAAGTTGGCATGACATGTTAAATGCAAATAGAATAAATATGATATGCAAAACATTGAAACCCCATGAAAATAGCTTGAAGACAACTTATTAGATGGTGAAACTGAGGACATTTTATTGTTTTTTGGGAAATGAAATCATTTCGGATTTGATGCCAGCACCACATTTTCAAAAAAAGTTGAGACAGGGGCATGTTGCACCACGCTGTTGCATCACCTCACCCTGCAGACAGGCCAGTTCAGCACCTGGACTCTTTTTGGAGCCGTGCTGTTGTAACATGTGCAGAATGTGGTTTGGCATAAGCAAAAAAAGACGTCCCTGAAAAAGACGACATCTACTTGGCAGCATATGTTGAACCAAGGTCAAAGACCAATACTGGCCCAAACTGATGTTGATCTTCAGCAGTTGTCACTTGCATACAGATATTCCTTCCAGTTCTCTAGATATCCTTACTATGTTGTACTGTAGATGATGCAATCCACAGATTCTTTGCACTTTGTACATTGAGAAACATTATTCTTAAATTGTTACACTATTTGCCAGCATAGTCCTTCACACAGTGGTAAACCCATCCCCATTTTTACTTCACTCTGGGATGCTCCTTCAGCTAACCTCATTAACTCTGAGATGTTCTGCCAGGTGTTTTTTTTCCCCCCTCCGTCAAATTTAAAATGGGCATAGAATTTCTCAACTTCAAGATTTGATATGTTGTCTTTGTGCTATTTTAAATTAATCATGGGGTTTTAATGTTTTGCACGTCATCACATTTAATTCACATTTACATTTAACACAGCGTGCAAATGTTTTAGAAATGTTTTTTTTCATTTGCCATCAAACTTCCACAGCTGAGGTACAGCACATCACACGCAGTTTATGTAACATTACTACAGAAAACACTGATATTTATCATTTTTATTATTATTATTTAACGTCTTTGTTCTGCTCAAGTGTCCTAGTAAGTCGTGACAGTGTGCACTGAATTTGAAGCAGCTAAATGGAATTCAACCCTCATTAATTTAATCATTTACACCATGTCTTCTGGGGTATGACCTCCAAATGTCAACCCTCATGCGACACTATGAACATTTTTGTCCATTTGGACAATTTTTTTATCTGGCCATCATTTTGGCTGTGTTAGTGCATACAGAGTAACAAAGTAACATGTAAACATAAAACATTAAAGTTAACCTATGAGTTGCATTTGCATTTGAACCTGCAAATTTAAACCTTATGCAAAGAAGCTCAATATGTGCATAGTAATCTGACGTGTGCAAAGATCAAAACTTTAACATTTCTTCAACAACTTCAGCCCTACTCCTTTAAACCCTTTAAATGACAGTTTGATTATTGATTATAACTAATTGTTTTGTATGTATAATCAATAATTAAACTCATTTAAAGGGTTAAAATCCTCAAAATGACTGAATGTTTGGTTTGTTTTGAGCAGGGCTGAAGTTGTTCAAGAGATTTATGCAGAAAAAAAAGTAGGAAAATGATTAATTTGTTGAATTTTGATGGCTTAAGGGGGTAATAAATGAAACTGACGAATGAAGGAGGGGTATTACACACTAGGTGACGCTCTCTCTATGCAGCTGGTGCTGCTTCCACGGTCCCTGCTGCTCCTCCAGGCCGAGAGAGAGCGCTGTGCTGCCGGGGCGGAGCTCCCGGGGAGGAGCGCACCAGTCGTGGGTTGGTTTTTGTGTGTGTTCCCGGAGCTCCTCGGTGCGCTGTCCACTTCAGCACCACAAGCCGAGCAGCAGAGGCAGCAGCGGGGCTAGCTTAACGCTGAAGAGGAGAAGGAAGGAGAAGGAGGGAGCACCGACAGCTCCAACATCAGCACCAACCGAGCACCGAGCGGCACGGTTTGAGAAAAACAGAAAAACACCGAGCCGACATCCAGAGAAAGGACTGCAGGGACGGTAAGAGTTTGCGAAGAAGCTCAGATCGGATCAAGTTGTTGGATAATAACGTGTCCTTCCCTTCCTGCTTCATAAATACTGCACGGCCGAGCTGAGGCTGTTTTCATATGTTGCTTTGCAGCCATGTGTGTGTGTGTGTGTGTGTGTGTGTGTGTGTGTGTGTGTGTGTAGCTCCATCCCCGTCGTCGCTTTGCAGATGGTGGTGTTTTATAACTCGTCGATTTCCGTCTCTTCACCGTGGCCAGCTGCTGTTTTTCTTTTATCCTCCTCCTCCTCCTCCTCCACCTCCTCCTCTCTCTGGGACATTTAACACCGCCGATATTGTTGCCATTTTTTCCTCCACTCCCGAGACACACGCACCATTTGCGTGATCGTGAACTGCGTTGTTGTGATGCAGGAAACATATCGCATATGCTTTAATGCCTTTGTTTACAAATGTGTGCATGGTAGACTTCAGTTCACATTGTGAATAGACAAAGACTGTCTGCTCATGACTTTATGCCCCTCTCTACAGCCACACTGTCCTCCAGCAGCTGCACTCACTGTGAGCATCAGCATTGGTGATGCTGCAAGTTGCATCCACTTGCTCTCTGGTGTTGGTGTTTGGTCTCATGAGCAGCCTGAACTGTAAATTATTCCTTAAACGTTTCGTGCTTCATAAAGCTGTGCACCCAGGGAGTTTTGTTCTCGCTGTGAAGAGAAAGAGCAGATATTATAGTGATTAAAGGTGTTATTTCCTTTGGTTCTGGTGGCTCCTGCAGTGTTTTTACCCTTTGTAAGAGCTAAGTTTATTTAATATAACAATTATAAAAACACAGAGTACAATATTCTGTTCAAATATTATAGAAATAGTCACAATAAAAAGATCTTAAGAGAAAAATCTGATGTTGTAGGGATTCGTGGAGTCTTTTTTTTAGCCTATATTGACATCCAAATATATTTAATTTAACAAATATATAAACAAATGTCTAACCAAAGTATATCATTATATTCAAATGTTAAAGAAATAATGTAAAAAAGGATCTTAAAATCTTAATCTTAGTGCTCGAGCTGTCTCCTAATACACAAAGTATCGCACTGTGGATCAAAATATTGACGCTAGAGCTGAGACGATGAGTCGATTAATCCATTAGTGTATCCACAGAAAGTCAATCAGCAGCTATTTAGATGTTTGAGCCATTTTTCCATTCAAAGAATTCAAAATATTTGATGTTTCCAGCATCTAAAATATGAGTGTTTGCTGTTTTTTTCTGTTTTCTTGCTATTAAAATCAACTTTTTTTTATCTTGGACTGCTGGTTCGGACAAATCATGTCACCTTTGGAAATATTATTAAACATTTTTCATTATTTTAATTGAATTTATGAGCAGAACGATTAAGGAATTGAGAAAATAATCAGCAGATGAATTGATTGTGAAAGTAAGAATTATCTGAAAAACCTGCAAATCGCACCACGATCTACAACCGTGTGACTAAATTCACCAAACACCTACTGCAGAAAAATGAGTGTTTGGCTCGCTGCTCACAAACAATCAGCTCTCGGTTTGTGACACGCTGCTCGGCACAAAAGGAAAAGTCAGCAGGGGCTGCGTGAGTGACAGGACAGTGACGGCGCTGACCAAATTACTCGGCAGCGTGGGACTCGAGCTCTGCTGTGCAGGTCTGGTCTGCAAAACTAAAAATACGTGAGCGTGTGTCAGGAAAGCAGTCTTCCATTTTGTCACAGGCGAGATAGGCCCAGGTGAGGTAAGAGGCTGATAGAGGGATTAGCTTGTATTAGGATGTGGCTGCTCATAGAGCTGTGTGAGAGGAATGTCAGTCACTCGTGCTCTATCTTCCTCTGCCGTCTGTCTCCCAGCCTCCTTTCCACGAAACATCTGTCTCCTGCCTGCTCTACATTCACATTGTTCCTAGATGAGCTGTGATACAAACCCCCCCCTCTCCTCCCACTCCTCCCTCCTCATCTACCACCACCACCACCTCCTCCTCCACCACTCTGCAGCATCTCAGTGGTTCTCCTCTCCTGTCCCTCCTCGCCACAAGCAGCCTCAGTCAATGCATGCTTCCCCCCTCTGCGCTCTCTCCCCTCCCCTTCAATCCCGCTGGCAGACACACGCCGCTCCTCCTCCTGTCCTACTTCCTTTTTCTTCAGCTCTCCTGAAGGGCGAAGCCGCTGTTGGTGACGCCTCGAGGGGGGGAGACGTGGAGAGAGAAAGAGAGAGGGAGGGAGGGAGAGTTGAACGTGGTGGCAAGAGGAAGGATGGGGCGAAAGGCAGCTTTCATCAGGCTGGAGTGTTTCCGGCATGTACCGTTTACCAAGTGTCAAAGCACAGTAGCCAGACGATGTGGTCTGATAGGTTACAAATTGCTGCATTGTTAAAGCACTTATGCTTAATCACGGACATCCATTCCAAATAGACTTGCAGGAAACAAGAAAAAATCAGATTGTCTGTGAATGTGTAGTTCAGTTGGCGCTGGGCGAGGAGTGTGGCATAGCTGGGCTGTATCGTTCACTGCAGGTGGAAGCTCCTTTGTGTTTGTTCAGCCTGTGTTGTTGTCTCAAATCCACTCAGGGAATACCTGTAGCCGAAGTTTTACTGATGTATCATCTGCATAGAGTTGATCTTTTTTAAGGAAATTGTGGGTTTTTGTCAGTTTTTGTTGGAACTTATCACGACGGGCGAGGTAAGAGCGAGCAAATTTGTCAAAGTAAATTACGCTATGTTGTTCTGTTGGGTTTTTCACCATGCTGTTGCACTGTATTTTTATTATTCTGTCTTTCTTTAGTCAGTCTGTAAATGAGCTGTTACAGATCAGAACAAAGCAAACTGAATTCCTGCTGTTCTCTCTCTCTGAAACATTTGCAGCGAAGCTCCCTTAAAGGAAAAAAACATCTAATAATATTAGATTAAACACTGAAAAATGTGCAAATGATTTTCAGATTCCAGTTTAGTCCGATCACTTTGTGAAATGGAGCGACGGCTGCGAGCTGGTTCAGGCGGACGACTCGAGCTGCGCTGCACATACAGACGTCATCCAATCCAAACACGGCATCCAAATTCGGCGGTCTATTTGATCTCAAGGTTTTCCATCTCTGCTTTGCCGTCTCTGCCTGCATCAGCATCACCGCCTGTTCTTCAGCCGCAGCATCCACCTGGGCGTGGGGGGTTAAGATATTTGCTCATCACTCTTCAATATCTATGAATACATATCTGCAGATCTGCAGAGAGTGTGAGGTCAGAGCCTGGACGCCAAACTCTAAATGTATTCTGCTGCTGAGTCGTCTGACTGAATATATATATATATAAAATTATGGTTTTAAAAGTGCAAAAACAGAGTATTTAGCACTAAAAGACACTAACCTTTGAAGATTTCTATTTGATTTGTTGAACTCAGACACACGTCGCCGTAGCATCGGCTTTAGAATAATATTCATGACCGTGGATTATGTGTCCCGCGTCACTTCCTGTGCATTGGCAGCTTGTTACAAAGGGATCTCTCAACGGCCGCCACTATGAACAGGAGGGATGACGACAGCAAGTAAAACCTGTTTCAGTGCACACACTATATGGACCCTGACCGTCGTATTTAAGCAATAAAAACAAGTCCAACAGGAGTGAATGCCTCGCATATGTGTCACAGACCTGATCCCCCACCATGAACATCTTCGGAGCAATCAAAAATAATTCCCATGAACAAGTTCAATCTCAAAACAATCACTCAGCAATTTACCTGAAAATTAATTTACAATTTCACCTCCTACCAGACACCGCTTGAGATCTCCTGACGCTGTAACCTCCAACCATCTTACACTTGGAAGAATTATCAGCAGCAGCAGCAGCAGCTGCTTTAAGACTCGAGGTCTGATACAGATTTGATACCTGGCACCACTCTCTAGAGCCGGCTGCGGTCCTTGAGAGAGGCTGTTATGAGGCTATATGTGCTGTTGTCAGAGCCCACTCACAGGCACGGTGCAGCTCCTTCCTATCTTCCATTAAGGTTACCTGAGATGAATTATCCCCGTAAGACAATCCCCCTCACCACCACCACCGCCGCCGCCCGCCACCACCTCCACCACTCCTCTGGCTTTGCAGCGGCGGCCTGTTTCACAGTGCTCGGGCTGACAAAATAGCACGCCACTCTTCCCATGTTAGAGCGCATCCATTTTTAATCCTCCTCCTTTGAGCACACACAAATAGACACACACAAACTGGAACTCTCTCTCTCTCTCTGGTTGATTCTTCTTGCAGTTTGCTTTTGATGTTTTGTCCCATTTCTCACAATATCACAGTGGAACAAGTGTGGGTTTATTTATTTATTTTTGTAGATTTCCAATACTCAACTCACCGTGGGATCATTTTGTTCTGAGAAACACAACAGGTAGTACAATGGCGTGATGGATTCGGTGACTTAGCTCCCTGGCACGACTGAAAGTACGACGAATTAGCAATCAGCAGCTCTTGTTTGCAGTGCAATCGAAGAACTATCACTGGACAGACGTGATAATTCTCAGGCAGGTTCAGGAGTCATCTTTAAGATCAAGGATGGAAGGGTGGCTTCCATCAGGATCGAGTGTTTCCGCCAAGTGCCGTGTACCAAGTGTCAAAGCACAATAGCCAGGCATGGTGTCACGACGTGGTCTGATAGGTTGCAAATTGCTGCATTGTCAGAGCACTTATGCTTACTCGCGGACAGCCATGCCAAATAGACTTGCAGGAATCAGCCTGAAACATCACTTTCTGATTCTCCTTCAAAGCGTACTTCAGTCGGCTTGCGCTCGGCTGGGCGAGGACTGTGTGCGTATCTGAGGCGGTATGGTTTCACTGCAGGTGGTAACTCCTTCATGTTTTATTGAAAGGGCTTGTCGGTCTGTGTCGCTGTCTCAAATCCACTCAGGGAGTACTTCGAGCTAAAGGAGTTAAATTTTTTACCGCCGTATCATTTGCATAGAGAGGATGTGAAGTCTTTTTTGTCAGTTTTTGAAGCAAACCAATCACGACGATCGCAGCAGGAGATCGAGCAAGAGCGAGCGCCTAAAGTGGGACGTTGCATGCAAAGAAGAATCTTGACTTTGTCAAATGTTGTTGGCCCGGATGATTGTACATGATGGACATCACAGCCTATAACTCATATTTGATCTAAAAATGTGTTATGACCCAGCGAAGGAGTGTCACTTCTATACAAATCGCACACTAAGAGTTTTTCAAGTTGAGCTTTGCTGATGCTGCAACTGCTGACCACGTTGGCGAGAGTGAACCAAAGTACAAAAACAAACTTCCAGTTGTTTTTAGAACACCCGTCCCTTTCACCTCACACTTGACTTTTATCTCACACGTCCCCCATCAACCCGCTCCATCCCTCGGGAGGTGCATCGCACTGTTTGAGAGCCCCAGCTACCACGGAGCCGATAACCAAAATCTGACTGCGGCTCGGTTTAGAGTCCGTCCTCCCTCTCACGTCCTCTTGAAAATGCTCTTGACATTGAGAGGTGATTCAGTTTTTCTTTCCGATAGTTTGGATTTGGACTGCGTGTTCTGCCCGAAACGCAACTTTTAAGGTTCGAGGTCGGCCTCCGACTGTGGAAAGCATTTAAGCAACTTGGAAGATCAAGAGAACGCCTGATTTATCTGGTGATCAAAGGGAGCTTAGCCCCAGATTCGTCCTCATCAAGAGGCTGAAAAACATTAGATAAAAATTAGATCAAGGACTAAAAACAGAATAATTCAACCCAACATTTTTAAATTTTTTTTTTTTTTTTGTGGGGTTGGGGGCTGTTTTCTAATGAACTTTGTCCTCTGCAGCTGATAATTGTTAAATAAGACAATGTTTTATTCATTAGCTCCCTCAGATCTATTATTACTAAATTAAATATCAACCTTATTAGCCATTAAAATCTGCATGA
The DNA here is from genome assembly GCF_000972845.2 of Larimichthys crocea. Taxonomy (NCBI): domain Eukaryota; kingdom Metazoa; phylum Chordata; class Actinopteri; family Sciaenidae; genus Larimichthys; species Larimichthys crocea. The sequence continues at coordinate 13,837,155 of NC_040032.1, forward strand.
CGTGCGTGCATGTGTGTGTGTGTGTGTGTGTGTGTGTGTGTGTGTGTGTGTTTTGGCAAGAGATGTGCAGCTGAAACCGCATCCTTGAAGTCAATACGGTCACGAGAAATGGTCACGCTCCTTCTTGAATCGGACCCGTTTGAAGCTGTCACCCAGTTACTGCTCAGAGGGCACTGTTTGACTGCTTGTTAGCCATCTTTAGGGCACTGTGTGTGTGTGTGTTTATGTGTGTGTGGTACTGTCCCCTAGGGATCCCCTTCCTCTATCCCACTGACTTCAGAGCTGCTTTGAAGTTCTTTCTTCAGAGGAGAGAGAGAGAGGTGAAGGGGAGGGAGGAGTGAGCGAGGTAAGAGGGAGACAAAGAGGAGTGAGGGAACAGTGAAAACGCTTCATTTTTATCGCTGTGCTCGCTCTCCTCATCGCCGAGCTGTTTCCCCTCATAATTTGAGAATGATGTCATTTTTTAAGTACGTCAAACCTTCGATGCTGATGTCGGGTCGAGTGTGAAATCACAGGAGAGAGAGAGAGAGAGAGAGGAAGAGCCAGGAGAAGAGAGCTGTGTTAGGAATTTACAGCATATTAGGGCGGTCATGTAGCTGCTCCCGGTCAGCTCATGAATAATGGAGGGGATCAGTGTCTAGTTCCATCAGGTGATCCCGGTGTACTTTTCAGGAGCCCTCTGTGTGTGTGTGGTGTGTGTTTATATTTATATATATATATGTGTGTATATATGTGTGTGTGTGTGTGAGGATGAGAAGAATGAGAAAGTCGCAATGAGAGCAGCTGCTGCAGCCAACACACCCTCAACACAAAACCATCTGCCGTGCTGACTCCAGAGAACTAACACACACAAACACACACATCCGATCCTATTCGCTCTTCAGCAAACACACACCGCACCGACTATCTATCTATCTATCTATCTATCTATCTATCTATCTATCTATCTATCTATCTATCTATCTATCTATCTATCTGTCTATCTAGAACTATTTTTCTTGCACTATTTTCTGTAAAATGAGTCTTTTCTGAAAAAGAAAATGGATTTGCAATAGCCACACATCGTCTTTTCTGAAAAAGAAAATGGATTTGCAATAGCCACACATCATTTTTTTATTAAGGGTTAGCAGATCAGAGCTCCCAAATTTGTAGTATTGTGGAAGAAAAAGAAACATAATTAACTTCCACTGTAGAAATTAATGTTTTAATTGTGGTGCTTGCTTTATCCAAAATCCACAAAAGGACTTGAAATTTAAATCAGTACCCCGAAGCCAAACTTGAGCTCTCCAGCTCTGCCGCAAGAGATTTATGCACACACACACACACACACACACACACACACACACACACACACACACACACACACACACACACACACACACACACAGACTCTCTCAGGCATCCAATCTCACCAAACACACATAAATGTTTCATTAATGATCGTGGTTTATTGCACACACACACGTGTGCTGTGACAGCAGGTGTTTGTCATGCAGGAAATTATTGTTTTGGTGTGTTAGTATTCGTCAGAGAAGCCTCCCCGAGTCTTTACTGTCGCGATATGTACTGTAGATAAAGCGAAAGTGTGAGTGGGAGGAATGATCCTCTCAGCAGCCCATCCAGAGCTGTCATAATCCTGAGTGGGTGAGGTGGTGGAGAGGATCGGGCAAAGATAAGATGATGACTCAGGGAGCAGCCCTCACATGAGGAAATGAGACCGAGCCTGGATAATGGCTCGTTTTGTGAATTACTAACCTCCCTCTTTCACCCATTAAAAACAGTATTTACAAGGGTAAACTAATATAATCCCTGAGCTCGCAGTTTTTTCTCGGTCTATACAAATCACGTTAAATCTTAAACAACATTTATTTGGATCACGTACACTCCTCTAAATAAGCAGCGTTTTAATTGCTCCGGATAAAACAGAATTGTCAGGCGGGTGGCGCGTGTAATGAGTGACGACGGTTCACCGTGAGTGAAAGCAGCAGACGAAATGTCATCAGCTCCGAGCTGAGCCGAACTGCTCTGCGCTGCATGGCAGAATTCCATTTATTTACCCCGGAGAGATGGGGGAAAAAGGCCAAGGACACACAGGAATAAAAGCTGGAAAAAGGTGATGCTGTGAGCAAAAAAGCTGCGCTGAAAAGATGAATGCAGGCTTTGACCTTTTCCATCTTTTCTTTTGCAGAGCATACTGGGAATTCATATCAGCTTTGCCTGCTGCAGTCAAGGCACTGCCTTCCTCTATTTAGAGCGGGGCCAGACCTAAAATAACAGTTTGTTCCCTTTATCATCGGGCTCAGAGACGGCGCACCGGCGGACACGTCTAGCAGATTAACCTCGGTGTAAAGTCTATACCTGGTTTTGAGTTACACCGTTATTTCCGTCTTTGTGTGTTATCCCCTGTGTTCGGTTCACTCCTCCCCGTCAGGGAGTCATACAGCCGGCGTGGGGGAGGGGTGAATCAATCATGCTCTCTTTCTGTGATTATGTAAAATTGTGTGTACGTATTCACATGTGGAGCTTGATGAATATCTCTCTCTGCCGCTCAGTGTACTTACGTCTGTGTATGTGTGACTGAATGATGATCCATCTGAAGCCTCCACAGTTAGACGATTATGAGCTTCGTGACCAAATATCTCTTTGTAAATAATAAATAACCTCTTTAACAAAAAAAAGACCTGAGCACCAGCGTGCGTATTATTCACAGCTACTTCTCCAGCAGCTTGAGCTTTACTCCATCCTTTGATTGCTCTAATAACTCGGATTACAGGAAACTTCACACCACCCAGGCGCTATTTTATTTTTGCGCAAAAAGGGTTTTAACAAACACGTAATGAGATGTGCATTGCAGCACGATATGAAAATGTAAGCAAAGTTATCATATATTGTACTGAAAAGTGAACTAATGATGCAGTGTTTTTATGATTGTGCAGTCAGGATTTAGCATTAGTTTGCCTGTAGAGCGTGAAATCAGAGTGCAGGGGTTGTGGACAGGATTACTCACCAGCGTCTGTTTCAAATAATAATAGAATAGGACACATTTATCAAGAAACTTACTCTTACAAGTGTGAAAGAAACCTTAAATAGTCACACGATTAAACACACGTATGAACTGAGCAGGAATTGCAGAGACAAAAATTTGCTCAACATCACCCAAAGTTTTTAGTCGTCAGTGATGTACAGTTATGATTTTAAACTCACTATGTGTTTATGTAAAACCCTTAAAGTCAGTGTAAAGTAAGAATAAATGTGTGTTCTCCACCCAGCCACATTTGAATGATTAAAAATATCGATAAGTTTATGAACTTAGGTGTCAAAATCAGGTAAACATGAGCAGTATTCTCAGCTCTAGGACTGTGGGGGCGTGTCCACTGAACACGCTTAAGCCACGCCCGCTCGCGGGAGCGGTCAAGCAGCCATTTTGAAGCGACTGAAACGTGTCAGATGAGATCAGAAAATAGCATGACTAACTTTGAAACACTGAGCGATGATGAATTTATCTCTATCTCTCTGCTAGGGGTGCAGGGCTATGCTCAGGGTGGCCTCAGCGTGTCATCGAGCCACCCTTTAAGGACCGCCCACAAAATCCTGAACTAAAAACTGATGAAAAACAGTTTGAACCTCTAACTCCACATTTCAGTCTTTTCACAAGTTTTCAGCTACTATTTTCCAACATATTTAATGTATTCTGAAAGATATCTTTACACGGACTTGAACCTCTCCATCTAAAATGAAAATACACATGAATTAAACAACAATCTAATAAATGTGTGATATATACTGGGAAATTATTTATAGGGATTCATTCATAGGAAATTGGTTGACATGGAAACAAAAAACAAAACAAAACCTGAAGAGGTACATCAAACACAGACAGTGATGTGAAATCAATGCAGCTTTAGTCGTGTTGTTTGTAACGCTGATTAAAGCAGAAATATCCTATAAAAATCAGACAGCTATCTACAGTATGCTGCTTTAGCTAACGTGTAATTATTCATCACAACCACTGATTTTTTTATATAACCACCCCCGATCATGTCTCAGAACAGAAGGTGTGTGTTCCTGTATTGCAGTCATCTAGCATAGTGGTTCCTAACCTTTTTTTTCCATAAGGGGCTTTTCTGTCATTGAATAAGTGACATATTTTATGTATATTTCATATTATTATCAATAAAAGTACAGAACAAACGGATAAACTGTGCAGTTAAAGCCAAACAGTAAACCCAATAACTGCAGGACGTTTGTGTAAAATGAGCCATTTGGATGAATTTTAAACAGCCATGATGAACATTTAATACATGTATTAGATGTATTATGTATTTTTTTTTCAATGTTTTAATAATCTTACATATTTAGGCTTTCTTTTCTGACAAATTCAATGTTTTCTTCTGACTAACTTGGCCATTGTTCTGTGTTCTCTTTGGATGTTTTAACTACGTACTTTTCCAAAGCAGTAGTAGCAGCAGCAGGGCGTTAAGACTGGAGGCTTTGTCGGTATAGCTTGTTCTTAGGTCTTCACCGTGCTCTTATCCTAGCAGGTTTTTTATATATCTTAAACAATAATCTAAATGGAGATGGTGTAAGTAAGTCCTAGGAAATTTGAGAAATAGCTTTTATTTTTACGTTTAGATGGTGCACTGACTTTTCTTCTAGCGCTGTCGTCATTTTTCTTTTGGACTACACATTGATTAATGAACGAATACCTGCTAAACTAATGGCGTTCCCATTAGCCGTACATGCTAAACTAAGATGATGGCATTGTCAGTGTAAACATGTTGGCATGTACTTCAAAGCAGCCTTTCTCTTAGCTTTGGATAAATTGGTATTGTGACTCCACACAAGATGGAAAAAAGAGTTTTGATGCTTGATTGGGTCGTTTTTTTTCCAAAAGCACCAGTCAGTTCCTGTAAATAACGAGGCGTCCCACTGTGTGTTGATATTCATATATTACGCTGATACCACCAACCTTTTTACAAACACAAACTGGCAGCAGGCGTCTGACAGGAGTTAAACTGTGCAAAATAAGTCCGTCACAATGGATTCAAGAGAAAGCAGGGCAGATATGTGGAGGAGTGAACCTCCCTTGTTTGTGAAATTGCATCCATAACCTGTAACTCTCTGAAGGCAGACGCTTAGGGAGCCTAACATGGCTGTAACCTCAAACAGCAGGGTACCCTGTGTGTATCTATGGTAACTACTCTCTTCAGAGAGAGAGAGAGTTTACAGGTATATGGACATGGATAGTGGATGGTGAATTATTTAGAAGCTCTCTCAGGCAGTATCTGCCAGACACAGCCCCAGACTGTGGATTCAAACCTGATATTGGACTGCAAGGAGGTGGATGGGGAGATATTAGGTGGCAGGCCCCACCGAGCCCCGCTGTTTCCTGCTCGACAGGCCCTCTCAGAAGAAAAATCCACAACCTACAGGTCTGTGTTTTATTCTCAATGTGGTAAATTAGAAATTTTCTGTCTTTTGTAGCCAGTTTAACACAGAATTCAGCATAAACCGTTGAATTATTTTATTTCAAGTTTCAGCAGCGTGAATGCAACGCGCCGACGTCTCATTGGGAATCAAAATGACTTTAATGTCTGCACACTGTCTTGGCGTGTGAGAGGCCGTCTGTGTATTCAAGCGCAGTCTGGTTGGTTATGGTAATGTCGTCGGATGTGTTGTAGGCATCCTCCATGCATGTTAAAGCATCTATTCTGCTGAGTGGTACCATTAGGCATGGTGAAGTAACACATTACTTCTGTCAATAGAGGACATCCTCTTAACATCTCATACTGTCGCCTCCTTTTATGTCACCAAGCCCCTGTCACCATTTTAATCAAGCAAACCACAAGCAATTACTCACACTAATTGTATCCAATCTGCAGAATGAAAGCAGTGGCAGCATGGGAGGTCTGTTCATCAAGACCTCTGAAAGGAAAATTGCCGCCACCATCGGCAAGTTTCTGTCCAGATTGCTTTTCACTGCATTTCAGCAGTGTTGGCATTGTGCATACATTTAATTTGGTTTACAAAGAAATCTGTCAAGTGCTGCATAATTCTGCTTCACTATCCATTGTATTTGGAAATATTGTGCTTCTTTGTCCATTATATTTATTGACAACCACAGTTATTAGTTACCCTACATGTTGAGATACATACAACTAGTGGTTTCCCTTCTAAATATGTGAAATAATCCAGTCCAGAGTTACCAGCGTGTCCAAAGTGAGTTCTTTCATCCACGTCTCTGTGATGCTGCACTCTCCATACTCTCTCTATGGACTGGTTTAGCACTGTTAGCTCCTCCATCTTATTAAAGGGAGAGATCTTACATTCCCCCATGATAACAGATGGTACGCATGGTTTGGACTTGGTCTTTTCCACTCGTGGAACTTTGATGCAGCTCTGCACCCCCGTCTTCTTCTCGTCACTTCAGCAGGGATCTTTTCACAGAGCTATTCTAACAGCTGTTCTCGAGCGTAAACAACAGAGTCGTGGCTTTTTTTTTTTTTTGGGAATGGGTCACCTGATATATTCATAAAGTAGCCCGTATAACAGAAAAAAAGACAAATCACTAATCTCCATAGTCCATGTTTGCACACAAAAACAGATTGATGCGGGGAAAAAACATAGATAATAGCAACCTCGACGGACTACAAGAGTATTATACATTTTCATTATGTATTCATTTCACTAGCTGTATGATTATATGTGACAATGAAACTAAATTAACTAACAATCGAACAATGATTTCTCCATGGCAGCTTCATTCATCTTTTCCACTGTGAAATCCAAAATTGCACCAGAACTCGTATTTAGTTTGGGCTGTGCTGCTCGAAGTGGAAACTCAGCGGGCCTATCATTATTCTGTTTGTTTCTTCTCGGTGCCCCATATGTGCATGCTCATAAATAAAGGAAGTAATTGTGTTGTTTCAACGTGCCACTTGGAGAGTAGAGTTTGGACGAGTTCTGAGCAAAAAAAAACATGCCTGCCTCGTATTTGCAGACTAAAAACATCTATTTCTGGGACATTATGGCAATATGAAATCATAAAATAAAACCATTTCTTTTTATAACTGAATCCATTTTTTCTCCTATCCCCCAGCGACCGCCTGCCTGAAGTATTTATAGTCATCTTTTAGGGAGTTATGGTGGAGGTTCTTCCTGCAGAAATTCAATAATATATTGTTCATTTCAACTATTTTACTATTCGATCTTTACCAGCAGATTCATCAGGACTTACAGAGATTTTCAGAAGCACTCAGAAGCAGTTGAGTCATGTTCTCTTTTTTTCCATATAAAACAGGAGGTATACTAGCTCAGCCATCGGACTATTTCAGAATTCACCAGCAGTCCTTATTACTGTCATTTCTAGTCGTGATTCAGAAGTTATTCTTAAATAAATCTAACAATTTTAGGAGCAGTAGGGAGGTTTATATAAAAAATGGTGGTCTTATAATGTAGCCAAATGTAATACAGAAGGAGTTTAATTCATCATTCTGCAAAACTGTGTTTTTTGAACAGTCTTATAACGACACACTCACTCTCCCTGAAGCAGCTCCTTTGATTTTTTTGTATTTTTTGCTTTTTTAAGTCCCATGTCTCTATCAAAGCTTTCCAACCTTGATTTAGTAAGCAATTTAAACGCGTGCAATCAGTAGAATTTGCTCTTCAGTCATAAGCGAAATGATATCATTTCAAGTCCCTTATGCTAATAAGGCTGATTAAACTAGATGAAATCATTCTCCAAGTTGTGGCTTGCAGCCGCAGAAAAACCCTGTATTGTTAAAGTGTAGCTCAGCTATATCTACATGCATATGAACATTCAGGCTCAAGAGAATACAATGCAAAAAAGAATAGAGTAGTCATAATGAGCAAGCCAACTAGAGACAATAATACAAAGAGCCTGCAGTTCAAATAAAGAGGACAAAAACAAACGCACAGTGAAACAGAGCTGCTCTGGGAGCTCGGCAAGGCCAAACACCAGCAGCCAGCTGCAGCAATTCACACAGCATTTATGGACCCAGGCTGCCATATATATATATATTTTTTTTTGGCGAGGGGGGGTGTTTGGCTTCATTGCTCTCCGTGGACCTTTACTGGAAGAGTTAGAATTGGCTATGTTGTTCGAGGCGGACGCAGAAGTGTGAGGTGAGAGGGTGCTGAGGCACGGCGCTCCTCTGAGGCATGCCGCTTCGTCCTTGTTACGTTACTCGGGCTGTGATAGCGGGCATGGGCTTCAGCGAGAGATTGAGATAAAGTGGGACATTTTACTATTGCTATTGTGTTTGAGTCAGAGCATTTGTCGCTGGCAATACAGCACCGCTATTTACCACAGGGACCCACTTATATTAACCAATCTGATAAAAGAAACGCACTGACAGCCTTTCTATCTCCGAGACTCCCAGTAGCTATAAAAGAGCTTTTGTTGACTCACATCTTCAGAAGGTATTACTGTGAAGACTGACTTTCTTAGCAATAGGAATAGGTTTTGTAGCCTTCTTACATCGGCAGAGTAGACCGTATAGTCCTTTGGTGCTCTGCAGCTCTCTGCAGTCATAAGCTGATTGTAGCAGGGAGAATGTACGAACAGTCTCATTGCTTTAGAAGACACAGAGTTCAAGGATTCGTGACGAAGATCAGAAAGGATAGAAAGGCGCCATTGAAGCTACTCACAATGCTTTTGCTAGTTAGATCAATCTGATCTTTTCAAAAGAGACTGGCTCAACCAGTGTGAAACGTTGAAGAGCATTTGAACTAAAAGAAAATAAATAAATCCAACTTGTTTTGACGTCTTCATATTCAGTTCGACTGTGCAAATACTCTTAAGCGGAGAACTTTCCAGAGCTGGGCTACAGGAAAAGTGCCTGACCTTTACTGGCACAGTCAAGACAAGTGGCCCATGGGTGCCGAGCTGGGGCCGAATGAATGTCACAACGGCACCCTTTTTTTTTTTTTTGTACCGTTCCACATTTGCAGGCCTGGAGCTATAACATGGGTATGTTGCAGCCTGAAAATAACAGGCATGAAGCATACAAATTTGAGTCTTCCCCCGACACACATAGAGGGTACTGGAGTTTGGATTTGGCCGATGTCCTCTTCTGCACATCTGAATCTGTATTACAGCCTCAAACCGCCAACCTCATTGATTAACCCCACAGTGTAGAGTGTAAAGGAGTCAGCTGTCAGGGGAAATTTCATGCCCGATGCCTTTTCCATTAGGGAGAAACAGGAGAATCTACCTCCTTTGGGGCATGCAAGCTATAAAGTTGTGGAGCGTGAATTCTATAGGTTCCTTTAAAGCTCACTTTATGAATGAGAAAATGTGCAAAGTCATACAGCTCACTAGAGACAGATAGGAAGGGCTGCAAAGTTCTATATCCAGCCCTATCTTGCAACACGGTAATGAATATAGAGTTCAAGGAGTTCAAGCACTAAAGGCATTGGATGCTGGCCTTCCAGCCTTGGCAGCTGTGCAGTTGTTTAAAGGGTTTGTGAGGATGTTAGCCATTTATTCAGCGGCAACAAATATGATTAGCAGCAGAAAGTGGGAAATGTGGGAGATGGACAGGGTTAGAGTGAGTGAGTGAGTAAGGAAAGAAATGGATCTGTGATCCAGTTACCATCAGGGTAAGTGTGTTAGAATCTGACTCTGAATTTCTATTCATGCTGCAGGTTGACTCACTGCACTGATTGGCTGTTGATACGCCTTGCATCACTACCAGTCTCTTACCAGCCCTCTGCTTTCTTGCAGAGAGTTATACGAGGAGATCGATACCACTCTCGTGTTTGCACCATGAATATGGAGCTGGACCCAGCAGCTAACACAAAGACTAGAAAAGAGAGTGAAACAGCTAGCCTGGCTCCGTTCAACAGAAACTAAATCCACCTTCCAGCACCTCTAAAGCTCACTAATTAACATATTATTTAATTATTCTTTAAACCGGGGTGCAAACATGACCATTCAACGTTTAACCGGAGAGGGGGAGGGGAGGGTTACGTGTTGCCAGGAAAATGGTGAAGATTCAAGTAAGCCAAGAAATAGTGGCACATAATCCCCCGTAAATTGTTCTAACACTTGGTTTGTTGTATGGATTAAACAAACAAAGACCTGTAACTGAGATTTAGAGGTGCTGGTAGAGCCAGGCTAGCTCCTTCTCCTTCCGCTCAGTATTGACTCAAAACAAGAGTTTTAATAGGTTTGAGGATACATAATGACACCCTAAAAGTTACACATTGAGCCTTTTTAAGATAATCTGCAGTGTGCAAGCTTCGCAGCCAGGGAAATGACCAGAGCAGACCCTCCTGTGATGCCTGATTGGAAACACGGGGCCCCAGGAATTTGATATTGAACAGCAGCCTCGGTGTACGCTGTACGCTGTGTTCATTTTCTACTTGTACAATATGTACGGTGACTTACTGACAGCTTCAGTGAGACAGTTTGACAACTCCCAGAGCTCAAGCAGAAATGGAAACTACTCTTACTGTAGTTCAGTTTTTCTTTTTCTATTTTGTATTTTTCATTTCAAAGATCCATGAAATTGATCCTAATGAAACTAATGAATCTAAAATCTTACCTTGATGATCTGACGAGCAAAAAAAAAAAAACATTTTATTGTTTCTGTTTTTAATTTGAACGTGAAAAAAAAAAATCACTCGTTTAACTGACTGAGAAACGTGTCTACACTCACTCAGAACAGCGTTTACTGTGTAAACTGAAGATTATACATTTGTGTAGTGTCTGAGATGTTGTAACTGCTGACTGGGGCACATTTTCTAAGCGAGTCAGAAGAGCAGGAGAGACCAAGGCCCAGCAGGGACTTAAGCCAGAGAGCTGGGCAGGAAACAGATGGCATTGGTTGGAGGGAGCGGGGGCAGGCGGTGCACGAATAGACAGCAGTGCCTGGCCAGAGGATATTACAGCAAGCCTGGACACACTCATCCTCTGTCCCCTACCTCCCAGGGGATTAATAAGCCCATCATGGCTGTTGCCCATATGGGAAGCCGCAGAAGAGACCGAGGCACTGAGGGGGATGATACTGTAACTGGTTAGCCATTTTGTGTCCTAATGCCTCACTTTGACGCCGTAATGTTCGGGGACCATGTTATTGTTGCAGATGTTACAGCTTCACTTTATCTCGTAATGGAGGGCAGAGGAAGGGAGTCAGGCAAAGGTGAGGGCTCTGACTCGGCCCACTGGGAACACTTCTGCAGGTGTTTCGTCATTTTATTTTTACACCAGCGGAGCAAAACAGGTGGCGCAGCTTATGATTGGCACAAAACCAAAGAGGAGCACCCCCTATCTGGTGTATTCCCCCAACCAGGAGGACATTATAGACGCCACCTTGACTGAGATGTATCTCTAACATAGACTGTAGCCGCTGCTGTGACAGTATCGACTTTGTCTGGAGCTGTAGTGGTGTTGGTGACATTTCTTATATTCTCACATCACCTCCGGTGCGGCCGAGGGCTCTGTCTAACCTTTGAGGCGCCAAGTGGTGGCCCACTGGAAGAACAGCAGCCAGCTTTATGCGACCTTTATGAGTGCTTTCACAGCGCCTCCTCCCTTTCCTCCTCGCCTCTGTTTTCCAACCACAACCCTTTTGTCTGGCTGCTGGCTCCTTTAGAAGCCCGGTGTCTAGTGCTGACAAGCTGGATCTGCTGGTGTCCTTGGCTCCCCGGAGAGCCGTCTAGCCTCTGCAGCCTCTCTAGGTATAGGCTTGCAGACGAGGATGGCAAAGGAGAGCAGACAGTGAAGATGGATAGTTTTACTGCAGATAGACAAGGGACTCCTCTCTGTTGGTCGATGCCACAACTATCTTTAACCAGCCATGAAATAATGGCATCATAAAATGTGAAAAACTAAAATCTTTTGGTCATAAATTTTCCAGTTTTTCACATGTGCATGTGTTGCTGCAGTTGTTATGTCAGAGTAGGCTTAGACGAAGGTGACCTCCAGTCACAGCAGGTCCCCGAGAGGAATTAATAGAAAATCCACAATAATAATAATAATAATAATAATAATAAGAGTCGTGCAGCCAGCTACATGAATGTACTTCCTGCTGGTGTTAACAGCTTCATTAGGCCCTGATCGAGCCGTTAAAATGCATTATGATTTCCCCATTTTCTAACCCCACTCCACTTTACATCCATAAAAAAAGTCTTAATGTTATTCAAATCGCTTCCTTGGAGTAAAAGTTGTCTCGCCGTACTGGTTGCTTCTCTCTTCACCCAGTCAGCTCGGTTCATGCACAGAAGGGATCCGCAACTGCTTCACTTCCCAATCTGTGTATACAAACTGTTGTTTGTACAGAGGCTGGGAGGATTATAGCAGGATGCCTCTCTCTGAAAGGTGCCTTAATCCTGCTCCCAGCTTGCAGATTAGAAGATTTATTTTTTTTTTTTGGAAGATTTCACTCAGTATCATCTCTTTCCCCAGGCATGTAAACACATTTATACACTGATTAGCCCAGAAACATTGCTTAGGACCCCCCAAAAATACAACCCACGTGTGATATCAAAGGCATTACTGCGTCCATATATGCATATGTGCATCCTCTCTTGGGGCATTGTGGTGGAGCCTGTGTTAACACTGGAATATCTGCCGCTTCATTGCACACTAGCGTCTTCCTCCCTCTGACAGATGGCTGGAGGAGATGTGAAATCCAAGCAGGCAGAGAGGGGTGGGATGTCTGTCGTGGCATTATGGTTTGTCTCATATTATCTCCCTTTTGCCATGACCCGGGAGCGTCACGCTCGGCCGCCGATACAGGAGCTCGGGCAGATTGAGATGTAAAAAGCACGGAGAAACATAAGTGGTGGATGGAGGGAGGAGTGACCGGTCTCACCTTGACAGTTTAGGGGAGAAGCTGCTAAAATATATATCTTTTACAATTCATCGCTCCAGCTGCAGGGTCGTTTGCGCATGCACGTGTGCGCCCGCCCGCCTGATACACCTCTCTGCAGGGCAGTGAGGTGTATGAGGAGCCGATGACAGATGGTCATCATCACTGTCAGTGACATTTCTGTCCTCGTCTCCACCTCTCTCGTCTTCTGATGGATGCCTGTTTTTCTCTCTCTTTTTTTTCTCACGATATGCGGGGATGAGCTCGAGGTCACAGAAGATCAGAGATGATAAGGGTGGCCCGTCTTTTGTTTCAGCCCTCCATCAATCAATCGGCCAATCAGTTCCTCTTTCAGAGCCCCCTTCTGTTTGACATTCCCTTCCAGTCTTCCACAGTTTCTGCTTTCAGTCAGTCAATATCTGTGCCATATTAATCTTGTCCTCGTCCGTTTGGTCTGCAGTTTTTATCTGTATGTCCAATATTGAGCTTTGCATTTTTTCGGCGGAAGCCATTACTGAGAAACACTGTCAAAAACGGTTCTTTCCAGGTTGACCTTGATTCATGGAAGCTATCTGTCCTCTAGCGTCAGTGTCTCCTTATTATGAAGAGAATGCTTCCTCATAGTGGCAGATAGTGGACCTGTCAGTGAGCGTGGGGAGAGGGGAAAAAAAGACAGAAAAAATCTCAGTAAAAATGACAAAAAACACTCCCTAATCACTCTCCTGTGGTGCAGAATCTGAAAGCTTTCCTGATCTGTCAGCAATCTGTGCTGCGGTCCCATTGGACTCCATCCCCCCCCACCCCTATTTCCACACATACAGAGTAGTAATACGAACGCTACAAGATGCAGAGAGGGAAGAAGGCACAGTGCACAGTGCTGTTGCTGTGAATGAACTGCACGTACTGTATGAGGGCTGAGACAGCAGAAGGTAGGAGGTAGGAGAGAGGTATATTTATGTGTGTGTGTGTCTTATCTGGGTGATGAGAAGGGCAGTGCATGATAGGCGACACAGTGTACTACCTCCGAAAAGCCTCCCCCAGTGACACTTGTTCTCTCTCATATCTGTGTCTGCTCTATTATTGTCATGGAAGCCGGCGTCAGCCAGCGGCGGGGTCTAGAGTCTGAATATCACCGGCCGACATCTCTAATTGGAGCACGCATGCAAATTATACCCGTGTTTATTCTTATAGATGATTACATTCACAAGCAGCCAGCCGTGAAATAGAAACCTTTACGCTTCAAGGTCAAGCCGGCCATCTCCAGAGAGTTTCAACAGGCGGGTTACACCCTGTGTTTATCACCAGCACTTGACCGATGCTCAGGCAAGCCCTACTTATTCAGGATTGAAGAGAATGCCACTACAAAAAAATAAAATAATAACCACAGGCACAAGCGTTTTTTTTTTTTTACAATCATTATCAAACAACCACAATCCAATAAATTAGAGTCGCAGCTACATTAAAGCAGCCTCATGATTTCAAGAGGCACACAGCGCAGAACGGCGTTTAATGGACTGACATTTTGCCCTGTCTCTTTTTTCCTCCTCCTCCTCCTCCTCCCCTTGAAGATGGAATGAAGCCTCCGCCGCGCGCTCGATTTATAAAAGCGCTACTGTCCAAATTAATTTGAAATGGAATGTCGGGGTTGCCTTGGAGACACGCTGAGGCGGAAGCCAGCCATTGTAACTCACCTGAGCTGTCACAGGAAAAGGCCGCCTCTGCATTTTTAAGAAATGAAATAGTCATTTTCAGCGTGGGCTGCAGTGAAGAGGGCGAATAATGAAGGGAAATAGTTAGGATTTGTCATTGCCATTGATTTGTCAAGGCCTATCTGTTTTTACAGGCCCCTGTTGTGTTTTACAACAGAAGTCAGAGAGAGCCACAAAACCCAAAAGAACCTTTGCACCAAAGACCCTGAAAACTTCTCAGAATCGTGCTGGAATACATCCACACAATCTGCCGAAGTTAGATTAGACTTCTGTTTTTTTTTTTTATTGCTTTGTAAAAGGCGGATCACCGTTAGAAAAGGGTGATGTCATGTCATTTCCGTGCTCCAATCTGGATTGGCATTCAGAATCTGACGACAGTTGGAGGATTATTTGGACATTGTCAGGCGACCCAGGGTTTAAAAACGTGTAGATATTTTTCAAGGCGTTCACTGGTTTCCATCTATTTCCATTCAAAATCAGTATCTGAGTAGGGTCGTACTAATAATAACTTTATTCATATAGCACTTTTATGTTTACAAAGCAGAGAGACAGACAACAGACGGCCAAACAAGTTAAAATCGAGAATGTGTAAAACACAACAAAGAAAGAGTCACAGAAGACAGGCAGAGCGAGAATAAATTAAAAAATATCTGATATATTTCGTCCACTAATCAAATGATCGGCGGTTCAGCCCCTCCAGTCTGCATCTTGAAGTGTCCTTGGGCAAGAACCCTAAATTACTCCCGAAGGCCTCACCAATGTTGTGTGAATGTGTATGAATGGTTAGCAGCCAATGCCGCCAGTCTATGAATGTGTGTGAACGGGTTAATTGAGATATGTAGTGTAAAAGCACTTTGAGTGGTCAGAAGACTAGAAAGGGGCTATATATAAGTGCAGTCCATTTACCATTTAAAAGCTTTGGAATAAAAGAATAGAACAGTAAAAAGAGGTGTGAATATATGTAGGTTGGGGGGAATAAAAAGGAAAAAATGGCAGGTTTGGTGTTAAAGGATAAAAAGATGATAAGACTGACTTGATATGACTTCTCCAAATGGCAAGTCTCCTCGGGCAGCTCGTTCCAAAAGTTGGAAAAGGTGCAGTCACCTCTAGTTTTTAGGCTCTAACCTTGACCGGCCACACAAGAATCTACGGCTGCAAACGGACTCCTATTGGCAATTTAATTAAGGGCCAGACCTTGACGTCAGTTTAAATCTTAAAATTAATCCTAAAACACACAGAGAGTCAATAGAGGGAAGCTAAAATCAGGGTGATGTGATGGTGTCTGTTACTAAAATGAATAGAAACCAATGGCAGTGTGCACCGGTAAGGGCGACCCTTTACCCCTGTGGCCTTCTGCTACTCCCAACTCTTCGCTCTTCCCTATCTACCTTCAGCTGCAGCGTCAAATAAAGGTGAAAAAGGCCCCAGAATACATTAAAAAAACATCAACACAAACCTGGATAGACCGCATTTGGACGTAGTCAGCAGAAAAGTTCGACATAATTTGTAGTTAAAGAGCTAAAAAGCTGCAAACATATGGTTCTTTAGGAAGGTAAACAAAATGATTTGGGCTACACGTGTCCAATGTGCTGATTAAGGAGGTCTGACTAATGAATCATACGGCTCTCATTCTAATTAGCTCATTGTTCCTGTGTGCTCACGACTCTCTCAGGCTTTTGTTCCCAAAAAAAAAGAAAAGAAGCAACTTTCTTCTAATTAAGAGGAAATGCAAGTTCAGCTTGTTAGACCGGAGACATCACACTGATGTTCCAGATGTCTCGCAGCCTTACCTTGGCTTGCTGAGCCTCCGTTGTAGCTCTATCTATCTCACTGGCTCGTGTCACTGTTATCTAATTAACGAGCTATTAAGACAGCGCCACAAGCGCTCCACATGTTGGCTTTAGCTCTCTAGTCATTGGTTTATTTAAAAAAAAAAGAAGAAAAAAAAGGCATTGTGTAAACTGCTGCTGTCAAAACAATTCAGCAAAGAGCGATAGATTTTTATTTTTCTCCTTTTTCCCCCTTTTAAATTGCTCCATTTTCTGCAGCGAACGCCCGACAGACCGATCTTCTCTTTTCATTCTTCTCTGTCATGTGTGGTCTTTGTCTCATTGAGCGCACTATTCTCCCACATTAGCCTCTCTTCTCTTTATCTGAAGCACTCCGATGGTAATATAGCTTTTTGGTGCCAGTAAGTTTACTGATCCTCAGCCAACAAGGCCATGACCTGCCTCACACCACCTCCTTCTCTGTGTGTTTAGCTGTCCGCACATGAAAGTTGTCAGGATAGAAAAACTGCATCTGATTTGCGTGCAGCTGATTGTGTGGCTCGTGAGCCCTCGCATGTGAATGACTCAAGAGGAGAAGCCAACAGCTCACGCCTCTCGTGAAGTCTGATTCACCCACCGAGCCGGGCGGCATCGGCCATCACACGATGGGCAGGTGGGGGATCTGTGCGTGCCTGTAATGAAATGAATGGCATTTCAATAATTACTGGATTAAATCCACCTTCATAGACGCTGATGTGAAGGTTGATTGAAGCTTGATAGATCCTTTGTTATGACTGAAGAACAGATTGTTATATTAATGCATCACCGACCCTCTGGTTCACTCCTTAATGTAGATGCCATCTTGGTTTTTTTTGTTCATCTTTGTTTTGTTTGAGCTTCTTGCTTTTTGAAAAATCATTTGATTTTCCACAGCTCCACATTCATTACTTTATTACCATAGCAACCGGTGCACAGAATTTAATTTCTAAGCATTAGAAAAACACACACACACACACACACACACACACACGGGTAGAAATAAACAATTAGCAGCACCAACAGCACACGCTATTATTATAACTTTAAATATGAGCACACAGTGAAAACAGATGGAGACGCTGTCACCAGATATTGTACACGCCTTTAATCACTCCCCTGTTACACCCGGCGAGTGCTACGTTTAATTCCTCAGCCTGATTGTTTGATCGTCTTATTTTGTCAAGGATGAACATGTTTTCTTTCCTCTTAAACAGTTGGCAGTGGCGGCAGCCAGCGAAGCACTTTCTCAACACCTTCACAGACTGCCTGTTGATAAATGGCGCGTGGTTGACCTTGTCGAACCTAAAATCCACCACCATTTATTTATTTTTTTTCTCTTTATCCCACCTCCCACTATTTTAAGCTCAAGCTGTGGAGCACTTTTAATACTGGAGGGTCCATTGTTGTCCATTATAATCCCTGTGACTAAGAGGACAGTACCATCTGTGAATTTATTATACACAGGATGTGTTGGAGGGGTGATATGAATAGTTTGAGGGCTCATAAAAAAAAAATTTCCGGCATGACTTCCTGCGTTATTTAACAAAATCCTAGCAAATTACACAACAGCACATTTATATCTACGGTCATGATTCTATGTTTAGTCGGACATGATGCACTGAGGTTATTTCAGATGTTGTAATTATGGCTCAAACATGCTTCTAATAGTATTTATGCAGTTTGCATAATCAAAATTCAGCCTTTATTCACTTTGTCACGGCTGGTTTTGTCACATCAGCCTGCAAATGTGGATATTTTTGTATTTAATTATGTGGTAATGCATGTTGCTTCTGATCTAACTGTACACTATTTACTGGATATTATTAAATCTTGTAAACATGTGACAGGGAACAAGAAACCATCTAATTAGTTGGTGCACGAGGTTATGGCATGGACGTGGCACACACAAAGCTGTAGCTATAAATAAGAATGTGGCATCTCAGTCAACATGCCAGATTTAATAAGGACTGAAATACATTGTTGGCCATGCTCCATTTGGAGTCATATGCTATATGCCAGCAGCAGATGCGCGCGTTACAATCTTACTAGTCTACAAGGAAATGCAGCTGATGTGTCTGCTGTCAACTGGAAGCGAGAGGCGAGAGGCGAGAGACACGGAGCTGAATGTTTCTCTTCCGTTTAAAATCTTTAGAAGCGATTGGATGTGAGTTTACCAGCAGCTTTCCTCTGTGGCTCTGACTTAGAGAGATCCAGCAGGCATGTGTGTATCCGTGCTAGTGATGCGGTTCAGTGAATCAGTGGTTCTCAACCTGGTGGTCTCTAAGTGGTAACATATTGTGGCAATTCAACACAGATAACACTCTATATACTACAGACTATATACTCTGTTTTAACAGGGAGTAATATGAAACTGTATTTCTATCTATGATTGTTCTTTTAGGCCTAAAGCACACATGTTAACTGTTGATGAAGGTGCCTTAATTAACACTCATTAAAGCCACAATCAAATTAGTTGTTGTTCTTTGGGCAAAGCAACAGTCCTCTTTAAAAAGTTGAAAATCACTGTCAGGATGAAATATCTCTAGATATATTAAGGGGTGGATTGCCATGAAATGTGGTTCAGAAATGTTTAAGTTCCTCTCAGCATCTTAATAACATCTTAATAACAGTCCTTGCCGCCGCGGCCCAGGGTTCAAAACCGATGCGTGGCTCTTATCCGCATGTCATTCCCCATCTCTCTCTCTCCCCACATTCCCCCACATTTCTGTCACTCTTCAAGCTGTCTCTGCAAAATAAAGCTCAAAAAAAATCTTTAAAACTGTCCCATCATTCCCAGTTGTACTTTGTGTTCAGTCCTAAGAAAAGACCATGTATAGGCCACACAAAGCTAACAACATGGCTGTAGACTATGGGCCTATCCAGGCCAATGCAAACTTTAAACTTCCACATTTACTTCCCGGTTATGCAGCCCACTGAATATGAGCAGTATTGTTCCTCCATGGATCAAAAATTCATAATACCAGGCGGTCGGTAGCGTAGTGGGTTAGGCGGCCGCCCCGTGTGTGGAGGCTATAGTCCTCACTGCAGCTGGCCTCGGTTGGCTATCTTCAGCTGTACTATCAATAAAGGCATAAAAGGCCAAAAAAATAATCTTTAAAAAAAAATCATAATACAGAGAGTCATAATTGAGCTTGTTTGCAGTTCTAGACGTCCTATCAACAGTTTTACAGACATCTCTCTCATAATGGTAGGAAATTAGTATCCAGATCTTATTATACATCCACACTGTAAACTCTTGTTGTTTGCCAACACTTGTCCTGACATTCAGGAAATTAACGGGTAAGGCTGAACGTTACATTTTAATAACTGTGTTTATCATATTAACCACATTAAGACCACAACCGAGCAGCAAATCTGCTTTCTTCATTTTCACAGTCACCTTGCTTTGTTACTTTGTATTCAGCCTGTCACTTGAAACTGAATGATGGGAGCATTTAGAACATTTTAATTAAGAAAACAACAGCAGGCCTCGCGCTGTATTACAGGAAGCCAAAAGCGCCTTGAACATTTTTACCGTGTCAGTAAATTCGCTTTAGCTGCAGCTCATGTTCACCGCTGTTTTTAAAAGCTCTGTTACTTCAGCAGTGATATACTGTACATTTTGACACAGTGTAAGAAACCGCCATGATTTTAGTGCCGAGTCGTTCATCTAAATAGATACAACATAAAATGGCTTTGAGTGTTCTTTTACATCACAGCTGGTATCATTTTAGATGTAAAAGTGCCAAACCAATAAACTCAGCCGGGTTTCTTTTGGCCTTCATCTGCCCTTGCCTCTCTTCTGTAGGTATAAAGGTGTGAGAGGGACTGTTATATATAGTGTATAGTGTTGTAGCACTCGAGATCGGACTTTTAGATGGTCTTGGTCTTCTCCGAATCGCCCGCGTTTTTACTTGCTCTCGCCTTGGTCTTAGATAACGAGGACTCAGGATTTTATTTCAAGACTGGTCAAGACCAGTTTTTCCCATGAATCACCTAATAATGTCTAGTTTGTCCCGCCACAGCTTCGTAATGAAGTATATAAATCCTGCAATACGCTTACAGAGAAGGCTGGGAGGCGTGGGCCACACCCAAAGAGATTTGTTAGTACCTAAAAGTTGACTATATGCTGTCTGGTCTCGGTCTTGGCTTGGTCTCGACCCCTCAAAGTCTCAGTCTTGTCTTGGTCTCAATACACTCTAGTCTTGGTCTTGACTACAACAATGGCTACTGTACAAGGCAGTAGCATTCGTGAACGAACTAAATTTGGCTGATCGAAACTATATAATTCTCCAACTAGAAATGACCTGATGTTCTTTCCGATCGCCAAACTTCTAATTTTGTCATGAAATGTCCTGAATATTTTCTTTTCAGCAGTTCAGGTTGGAACTTAGGGGACTAATAACGAAATCATTTGGTTCATTTGACCTGAGCTAAGTGATAGATAGCCTGAATCCCCAGTGTAATTAACCAGAGGTTTGAGCAGCCTGCATGATTCCTGTCATGTGTGACAGCAGTCGACGGCCGCTGGCTGCTGGTGATTACAATCCTGGAAAGGTGTAGGCAGCAAACCCCGTATTTAGAATCAGCCCTTTGGCTGCTCGGAGCAAAACAATTCTTCTGTAAACTCCTGACAAGTTTGAAACCTTTGGGAAATGAAAAGGGGCATTGTCTGAAAGTTTGAGAGATTGTTGTTGTTTTTTCGCCGTGATTGGTAGAAGGTGGCTGTTATGTGCTATGAAAGTGGGCGCCGTGTTCGGCACAAGTGAAGGTGCTTTTTCCTGCAGTCCAGGGGCGATTGCAGTCAGGGAATGAGCGTCTGCCGGTAACTGACAGGCATCACTTTGTATCAGGAAGCTGATCACTCTGCGCTCCAGAGTGCTGTGTCAATTAAAGCGCAGCAGCGCAGGCAGGTGGAAAGGAGGATGGCCTCATTTCTGTGCTGCAGCAGTCTGGAGATTGGCTTCAGATTGCTGCAGGCACTGACTCTATTCAGCCAACTCTCTCTTTGACTGGCTCAATCACCCGTTCACAGCAGGCGGGTGGATAAGAGAGAGATTTCATCCATATCAATAGTGTGTCTTCAAAGCATGCAGTGTTAAAACATGATTAAATAGGCGGAGTTCTGTCCAATATTATCAGAATTCTTTACTTGAATCTGACCCACCGTGATGAATTTACAGTGTTTCCTTCACATAAAGTGTACATTCCTCTGCGTTGGAGCTATAATGCAATTCACAGCTCATGTTGTAACCCTGACCACTCCTTACACACTCTTTCAGGAGGAACCTCTGCCACTTTTTAAGCAGCTCTTCACCCAGAGAACTGGCTCCTAACTTTTTAAATTAGTTTTTCTCTTTGAACTGTGCGAGTGCTCCAGCAGAACCGCGTCGTTGAGAAACCTATATTGAAACTTTTCCCCCCGTTCCTCTGTGAGCCAGAAGTCTCACTTTGTTTGGATCATTATCATACAAGTCAGTTATGATTCCATATAAATGTACACGGATGAATAATTGCAGATGATGGGTTTGTTTTTTTTACGGAGTTATGAGTTTAACCACTTGGGGAATAATCGCTCAGAAAGAGAGAGAAATATGTGAAATCAAAATAAGGATGCTGAGGGAGATGAAGCCGCACAGAGGCACTCGCCGGTGACAGCGACGAGTTAATTCAAGCCGAGCATTCCATAATGGACGGTGAGTTCGGATGGCGGGCTAATCTCTGACATTCCCAGCGTGGGAAAGAGAGGACAGGGAGGCAAAGAGGGCACAGATGAGGGAGCTGCTCTCATCTCTGTCCGTGAATAGAAGACTTTCCCTTTTTTGCTTGAATCCCACTGTTCAATTACTACTGCCCTCTGAGTGAGATGAGCCACATGCAGAAGTTTGACTGAAGTTCTGCAAACATCACTTCATCCCTCTGGGATTAACTCACACTTTAGAAAAAGGAGCGAGAGAGTGTAATTTATTGCCCTTATTCCCAAAATGCAATAAGATGACAAACCGAGTTTGGGACAGCATACAGTATTTTTGTTGCAGCTAGATTTTCACTTCGCTCTGTGGCTGTATCCGAAAAAGAAAAAAAAAAGTGCTTTGTCTGCTGAAAGAACATTGAAGCTTATCGTGGTGGAACAAAGGCCAAAGCAGTTGATGAAACTTGAAAATGCAACTTAAGATGTATCCGCTGAGTAAGCAAGGACACACGATGGAGGCTGAATCAATAAATACACTCAACATGGACTACGCTGAAATGATACCTCAAAGAAAAGCATGACCTTCTTGTTCTTTTGTAACTTGTTTAAGTTTTGTCTCGGGCCTTTGAGAGGAAGAGGCGTGCTGCACTTTTTAATGAGATCTGCTGCCTTTTATATAAACTGTGCTGCAGGGACGGAGAGGTTGTTATTCTGTAATTCAAGTGGCTGTTTGGGAGATTTAGAGATGGTAGATTGTGAGATCCTACGGAGAAATCATGCAGTCCATTTCTTATTCTTCTCGTGCGTGCTACTCGACTCGGTTTGGTTAAAGATTACTCGAGCGGCAACCTCCGTGGCTGTGAAGTGAAGCCAATGTAGAGATGCCAAAAACTGCAGTTCCTCAAACGTCCACTTGAGGCTGGTCAGTTTCCATAAGCCCCCATGTTAAAATGTCACAACTTCACAGCAGAAAAAACTCCATAGCTGGTCTCTATAGCTAATTTACCTGTTCAAACATCTTTGATTGACAGGTGGGTGCCATTACAGGCAGCTTGTTGGAGCCACCAGGCGTCATTCAGCCCGCCTCACGTCCATGTCATGAACATTTGAGTGACACATTTTTGTGCAAAATTGTTGCACATGATTTTGTAATAGTAAAATTCACCAATACGTTTTTTTAAAAATAAAACAATTTCACTGCCCTCCGAAGATCACGCTGCCGTCATGCAGAAGTAATCGGAGCAATAATTAAAGATGAGTTGGAATCAGTGATCGTACATGACTTGAATTCTACTCTAGTGTTTACAAAGCGGAAGGCGTGCTGTCGTGTGCAGTGTATGCCCGGCAGGCATGGAATGATTCAGGCACACAGTCCAGACCTGAGCCCAGCTCTCCGCCGCCAGTGACCCCACTAATCACATCAGAAGCAGCACTATGCTAATCATTTCTCCCCTGAGACACAGGCACATGTGGCACTACAACTACATCGACTCTGCTCAAACTCATAAACTCGACGTGGCACGTCGAGTTTATGACCTCTAACAGAGGTGAAGCCTGGTGAAGAGATTAAAAAAACCAACTCTAACAGAGGTGAAGCCTGGTGAAGAGATTAAAAAAACCAAAAACAAACACAGTTTGATCCCCGAGGTGAGAAATGTTCCGAGGTCGAGTGACTATTCCTCTGGATTGTCAACCCACAGGTGAACCCGTGTGCCCAGATGTCACCTTCTAAACATCATCTCTGACTCCCTGTGAAGTGCTCGCAGTGCTCTCTCTGTAAATGGGACAGGGAGTGGCTTCATATCTGTCTCACTCTGTCTCTGAGGTCGTCTCTCCAGCAGAGGCCAACATTTTTCAGCCTCTCTCTGTATCTCTCTCTCTCTCATTAGTTCAGAGTATATTGATGTCTGCCTTTTTGTGTTATCTGCTTTGTTCCAAATGATGCAACTAAGTGGCTCTTACCAGCAGCTCCACACATGAAAGTCCTGGTCCTGCAAAGCTCTGCATCAGAGAGCGAGGAGGTGTTTGCGGTGTCAACCGGGCTCCTGCAGCGATTCCCTCCTTTGCTCCGGCCCTCTCTCTTTCTCCCTGATAGAGTAAAAATCTCTCTCGACTACAGTTGAAGCCACACTCTTATTTCACTCTGTGCTGTAGCTCCCAAAGCAGCAACAGAAAAGTAAGTGAAGCACTTAACAGAAACTCAAGTCTCTTTAATAAAGTCAGCTGAATGGTGGGCTGTACATAAGCATGAATTTACCAAATCAGAGCCAACGTCTCGACTGACGTCTGTTTCTCTTGTAGTGTTCAGCATGGACTCATTGTGACTGTTAATACAGCGGTGAATATTAAACGTGAAATTATCTGCATAAGAACTTTTGGCCCTATCGTTTAAAGGCCAAACAAGGCCAATGTGCACGACTGTTCCTTCCCTCTTTTCTTTTTTACAATTCCTCAGACCTCTGCGACTCATTTTGTATGCACCTTCCATCCAGCTCCGATTAAAAAAAAGAGAGAGAGAGAGAGAAAGAGAGAGAGAGGGAAAGAGAGAGAGAGAGAGGGAAAGAAAAAAAGTTGAGGCTGCTTGTTTCCCGGCACTGAGCAGCAATCCAACGTGCCTGGAATGAAGACAGCTGACCTTGGGTGAGCTAAACACATCCTCTGGGTGCCAAAGTGCTAAAAACAAAACACAAGCTTCCAGCCAAGGGGCAGATTATTTTGGAGGAAAGGTGTGATGGAAAGCGGGAGATAGGAGACAGCGGGAGAAGAGGGGGGGTTTGTGAAAGCAAAGTATATCCAGAAGACCTACACTGACTATTTTTGTTTTCATGCAGGGGAAATGTTTTTTTTTTTTTAAAGATAACCACCCAGGATGTTTTTTTCAGCTTCTCTCTGCCAGTCTCAGTCAAGGTCAGACCTCCCTGTTACGGCTACCCTGCAATCATGGTTGAGGTGCAGCCACCTCTGAGTGAGATCCAATCATCGGAGCCTTTGTGCACAACACAGAGCGACCTAACGTGCTATGAGAGCGGTTGTAGTGGCAGCTTTTAGTGCTTTTTTTTTTCTTCAGAGGACCGGTTCCACCTCTCTGCTTTATTTCTCTGACTGTGGCAGGAAAAAAAACTAAATCCACTTAAACAAACCCTAAGACGTTCGAAAGGCACAAGACAAATAGAAGCGTGCTGCCTGCTGCTGCCTTTGTGTGTTTTTTTCCACTCCAGCTGCAAAGTCAGTCCCATTAACCTTTCAATAGATTTCAATTAGGCATCAAAATAAGAGGCAGAGGATAAGATGGAACAGGAATTAGGCCTGCGATGAAGCTGGATTGTTGCAGAGGGATTTCTGCATCCTTCTTATTGATCACAGTTAGATGACGTGCAAATCTATAATGGCTGAAAAAAGTGTAGACTGTAGTCAACTGCTGCCTATTACACCTAATATTCATTCATATCTGCAAAGATTTAAGTATCTGTGCAGAAACCCCATCTGTCTCTCTTCCTGTAATATGTACTGAGCTGTATCTGCAGTATTTACATTAACAAGACTAAAAGTACAGATGGTCATACATATGTTCTGTACTGAAAGCACCCTGCTGTATAGATGTACCTCGTAAAAAAAAAAAAAAAAAACTGCTCGTATGCTCATATCTGGAAAACATGCTGCATAAATAACAAGCTGGACATTTTTCTACCAGCTCTTATGAAGCAAAGGAAGAATTGACGGTACTAAATCTAAGCCGACAACGATTGTAATGATATTTATAAGTACTAAAGTGTTGATGCCAAGCTGCAATCTTTCAACTGTTAATTGGTTTATACGCAGAAGTATTATATTTCATGCCTGCAATCAAATAAATATAAGGCCGCGAGAAACACTCGCAGCTCTGCGAGGGCTGCACTCAGACGGAGCACGACATCAGCATGCTGACATGCTCGTGGAAATATGGCGTTTGTGCTTGTGTCACGTCTGCTTTCATTTCTCATCTTGTCAGTCAAGAGCTTAAGCTCCGTTTAGGTCACAATATTTATGTAAGCTATGTTTTTATTGCATTTGTTGTTTTATTTTCGCATGAATAATATATTTTTTTAACTATTTCTGAGTTTTTAATAAAAAAAAAAATTCAAATCAGGGTGTATTTGTAGCAGTCCATCCACTGAGCTGCTTTCTGCTTTCATTTCTCCTAATTTGGGAGCTCCTGAGGTCAATACTCTGTGTAAATGTACTTCTAATGATGTAGGTATCAGATAATCTATCCATCCAAAGAGGCAGTCAGGCAAAGTAATCGAATATCCCAACAGATTGCAGCTCACACGGGCTACAGTCTGTAGTATCAGCCAATGTCATTTACTTTTTGTTAATGATATATTTTGATAAAATATCCATTGGAGAAAAAAAAAAATACTGTAATTACACACTGGCACAAGTCTAGGCAGGCAATTCCCTCTCTAATGTCTCATTAGCCCTAATGCAATATTCGATTCTTAATGAGACTGAAATCTTTCACTATGTGGCCACGGTGAATGTTATCCTCAGTAATTGAGCTTGAAGTGCGGGATCCATCTGCTGCAACTGTACACATCAGATGAGTCAGCGCCGCGTGGGCACCTGTAATGACCGTGTCATTGAGAGATCACGACGCCTGGATGGAAATTACAGCAACCCTTGTTTGACATCTAGAGAGAGAAAGGGGCCGGCACCCTTAAAAGTCCACAATTATTTCAGGGGTTTGTTTTTGTCTCTACAAGCGGCGGTATCCAATCAAACACACGGCACAGGAGAGCTCGGGGCTAAAGGTTAAGAACAGACAGCAGGAAACATCTTCCTCCTCCGAGTGGAGGGAAGACGCGAGCTAATGGCTTCTTTATTTCAAGCAAAATAGAATATTGAATCTTCAAGTGCACATTATCCCTTTGTGATTCGAATTAACTGATGGTGACACTGAGCGTGCGAGGCTAAACAACTTAACTTAGCATAATGACTAATTACAGACAGTATTCGTCGGGATGTGACAGTCTCACACACGCCCTCGCAATAACAGCCGAATAGGTTGGGTGCCACCATTAATACAGCGAGCTCCAGATAACCTTCAAGTCCCTGTAGAGGACTCGCACACAATTAACTGCGTGCTCCGCCGCCTTATCAGATCACTGACAACCCCTGCCTTTCTCCTCTGGTTTTCTTTTGTTACGCAATTAAATGATTTAGTTGTCTTAACTTGAAAGAGAACAGATTTTTTTTCTCACTCTCTCTCTTTTTTCGCTCCTCCTCCTCCTCCAGGGAATAAAATGAATGGCTGTGGAATGATGCATTAGTATAATGAGATGGCTCCATATTTACAGCGCGGCTTAGCACACAGACTGGAGCTCAGTCAGCCCCCCTTTCCCACCCGCAGCTTGTTTGACTCCCACATCTGGCCCGATGTGGAGATTTTCATTTGAGATGGGAGGGTCTGTGGATTCCTGCAGATTTTCAGATGATATCTTCATTTTATTAGTTTCTAAGCTCATTACTGCTGAATTTCAAACAAGCCTTCTTTGGTTTGGTTTGGTCCGGGTGCATGCGTGTGATGTCCAATACAAATTGGATTAGAGACGGTGCTCGCCCTCTGGCTAAAAAAGATCCAGACCTGAGCGGGGTCCAATTCCAATTCAAGCTTTTCACAGCCACTGAACACCTGCTCTAATTAAAACTAACGGGGAAACAGGAAGAGCGACCCACTGTTTCTGTTCTGACACTCAATTAGAAGAAAACAGCATCATGTCTTCTTTCCCATCTCACAGAGAGCTCCTTTATGTTCTCTCTTGTCTACCTGAATGTCATTTTAAAAGGACCCGGGAGAGCTTTTTCCTCCTTTGAATCTTCTATAGAGTTGTTTTGTGACGTGCGTTTGCAGATGAGAGATTGCTGTCATGGAATATCAAGTGCTGATTTACTGTATAATAGATTCGGCGATGATGCCTCCTGCTGTCCTGCCACCTGTTCTGTCAGCCGAGAGCCGTGTCGCTACGCGCAGATCCACGGCTCGTTTACCAGCACGCGGCACTTCAAAAAACAAGCACATCCCCATTAACTAGTCAAAGACTTCCAGAACCAGCTCCGATAGAGAGAGAACCGCCTGACTACATTGCACAAGCTGCTCGCCCACTCAAGACAGTTTTAGATGCAATAAGTTGAGGGGGACGAGGCACGAGGGTTTGTCCAAACCAGCCTCAGTGTCATCCTGTCGCCGCTCCTCCTTTGGGTGACAGTGATGAAGTGCCTCGGCTGGGCTGTTTTGGCTCCTCTGTGAAAAATGAAGCCATTAGCTGTACAGGGGAGAGGATCGGTGCCGGGCAGTGCCGAGGCTCGTGGGCACGCGAAGGCCCCCGCGTGTTCTACACTGGCCTCAACAGGGCAATCCATCTTAATCGGAGAGACCGGTCCACGCAGCACTTGTACCAGATGACTTTGTACCCCCCCCCCCCCAAAAAAAAAATATGACAAGCTCATCATTTCATCAGTAAACCAGCCAGGAGCAGAAAGGTCAAACAAGTCAAAAACAAAGAGAGCTTTCCTTTATTGATTTCCTTCGGGATCAATGAAGTATCTATCTATCTAGTCCTACAATCAAATCAGTCAAGTTCTATTAAAATCCAGCCAATACGTTCCACATTCTTCGTCTTGTGTTTTGTCGTTCGTGGGTTCTCTTACTGTGTTCCACTCTCTCCCGCCTTTCGCTCTCGTACCGCGTGCATCGTATGTGACCTTTGTTTTCAGCTTCAGTACGGTCGAGGAGATAAGAGCGTTGTAAACCTGCCTCTAGCCACTACCGGACTGTTGACTCATGCAGCAGAAGTTGCTGCCAGCGCTGTCGCTGTCTACATGTATTCAAGATACAAAGTGTGTGCATGTGCAGTGCTTTAGCTCAGGCAGAAACACTGCAGCCTGCCCAGGTATCAACATCTCACCTCACCTTTGCGAGCCTCTTGAATCTTTGTGGCTTGTTGCGTGGTTGTCAAACACGGATTCTGCAACCAGAAAGGGGATTTCAAGGGGCTCTACACCGTGAAGAATAATTTTATTTGACTATATTCAGTATTAAATCCTTCCAAATGAGGCTTCTTGGAAATATTGGATGTTAAATCATTAACGTGAAATTCACTGCAGTGTTTTTCTAACTATTTCTCTCCATCTTCTCCGCAGATTTCAGTAATCATGTACGATGCGGCGAGGGTGCCGTCCCCTAAGGATGGCGCGAACGGCGTGGCCCAGAACGTGGTCCCCGGAGCAGGAGCAGGAACAGCTGCAGGATCGGTAGGGCCGACGCAGACTGCAGCCCTGCTAGCCAAAGCCAAGGAGGGACAGCCAGGTACAGAGGAGGAGGAAGAGGAGGAGGAGGAGGAGGAAGAAGAGGAAGAGGAGGAGGAGCAGCCCAAAACAGCAGAGCCAGTCCTGGTGAAAAAGCCACACAGGGAGATTCTGGACCATGAGAGGAAGAGGAGGGTGGAGCTTAAATGCATGGAGCTCCAGGAGATGATGGAGGAACAGGGGTAAGTAGATCACAGTATAATGAGTCTAATCGTCTGAATCTGAAGCTCCTATCAGTCTTGAGCTTTACAGCGAGTTGTTGAGTTGTCTGGCTTGTGAATGTAAATGTTTTATTTCACTCTCAGTGCTCTTAGAGGGAGGTTTAAGCCACACAAAGCAGCTACTTCGACTGAAAAAGCTCTAACAATGCACTGTGCACCACCTCCTCAGCACAAAACAGCAGACAGACGCACTTAGAGACAAGCCGTTGAACATATTGGAGCGTTTAGCAGCTAAAGAGACAGATATTTCCCTCAGGAGTTGTAGAGACCAAAAACAGAGCTACGTAAGTGAATATCGGACTTACATCTGCCAGGTGGCCAGAAACACTGTTCCAAATGAATGATAATGTAACTGCAGAAACAGAGAATAAAAATGCCTTCATCTGAATTAAACTGGTGCTTATTTGTGATGCCAAAATCAATAAAAATGGAGAAAATAACAAAAATATATATATTTTTGGCATATTCACAGTCTTCATGCAGGTCCGTGTCCAAATTCTTTCTTTGCAGCAACATTGTAACATCACCTGCTGTCTCGTCCATCTTCGTGACTCTCACGCCTTCTTGACCACCTCCTCTCTAATTCACTGGCCACTTTTTATTGCGTCCAATGTCACGTCAAACTATTTTTTAAAATTATTTCCGTCACGGTTTGGCGTTGATGCCAATGCGTTGGCAGCAGTATTTATATTTTCTAGTTTAAAAAAAGCCCCTAATACGACTGCTAACACTGCTACATCTGTTATGTTTTCATCTGCTGACAGTGACGCCTGAAGCTCCGGAGTGTGAAATATTTGTTTTTAATTTTTGGAGGGAACAAAACATGCCCACAATCAGAGCAGAACTTCTATGGACATTTGGGGCCATCGATTTTCTTGAAGTTCAAATCTCACGAATGCAAAAAAGAGGTTTTATTAGGAAAATAACAACATGTTTTTGCATTAAGTCCAATATGTACTCAACAAGTAAGCACTCCAGTTGCACCGAGCATCTGATGTCAAGTGGCATTACCGCTTTCAGCGAATATAGCAGTTGTTTATATTTTCTTTACAATCCAGTTATCGTGGAGCTATTTGGAATGCGAGCCGTGAAAGCATTCTGTGTAGTAGAGAACTTGACATTGACAGGTATGTACCTGTAGGGGTGCTGAGTTCACAAGCTGCAACCAAAAACATCACATTCAAAATCTGTTACCTGCCAAAAGTCATTTTCGTTGCAATATTGGAAAAGAAAAAACCCACCAGCCTCTGCAGAGGACTGTAGTAAACACGAGGAGCCGTGGTGCAGAGCAGCTATGTTTTGTCGATGTAGCAGCACGGCGTGGCATCAGATGTAAGATGTAACAAAAAATGAAATTTAATGTCATGACTTGGAAGGATCCGGAAGATAACTCTCTCCTGGAATAAGAAACAGTTCATTATTCAGTGAAGGACCCTACAGGGAACGTTTTGGCAAAGACAGAGGTACTTCCTGCCTGGCCAGCAGCCCCATTTAACATAATTGGCAATGTTCACAATCATCTAACCCGCTCATCTAACTCCTTGACGCTGTTCTAGTGGCTCCTGATTTTTGGTTTTGGGCGCCTGTGGAGAAGCATGGAGGTGAAAAGGAAGGTGGATATATGTGTGTGAGGGGATTCCTCACTGAACACAAGAAGAACGCTGCGTCGGGAATTCGGACTTTGAAACTGTGTGAGGAAAAAAAGAGGCAGAAACATCTCAAGGGTAAAACAAAAAAAAAAATCTGTTTGTTTGAATTCAGGCTTTTGAATAGGAATCATTCATGCGAGCGTTACTTGGCAAAACATAAAAATGATGTGGTTTAAACAGGTGGGAGCAACAAATCCTGGTAATCCCCAGAATCACAGATGCACCATGTAGCTCCCTCATAAATAAAATGACACAAATTTTATAGCACGGATAAAAAAAAACACACACACACACACATTTCCAGCCTTCAAACATGGATATGCGTCAGTGGCGGTCACAGATGCGACATTACTCATCCGCGATGTTGATGCACATTTTGCAGTCAGCATTTCGAACTTTGTATTAATGGCCCCATCTTCAAGTGGTAGGTAGTTATTAGCAAAGGTTGCTATGGAGACAATCAGCATCGCAGCACAGCGTCGTCTGTTTCATTAGCATGATATGTGTCCTCCGGCGCAAAGTTAGGAAGGGTTTAGTCTGAGCCGCACACACGCACACACACACACACACACACACACACACACACTCTGCTGCTTGAATACCCACAGCTCGCAGGCAAACTCCAGGCTATAGCTGAGACTGTAATTAACGATGAGCTCTGTGATCCTGTGTTGCTACGGAGAAAATTTGCCTTCCCACTGATACTTTGTGATATTTTCTTCACATCACATTCGTCATTTATAGAAACCCAGATAATCATTGATGTATGAGGGGTGGGTGGTTTAATTGAAAAAAAAAAAGGGGCAGGCTAATTAGTGAGGGGTTGTTGTTTTTTATGGTCAAGGCTCGATATGAGAGATGACAAATTTGATTTAGTTTAGTATAAATCGATGCTTCCTTATTGGGCTTTCCGAGAAGGTGGAGATGGATTAGACTTCCCTTTCCTCTACCCCGTCCCTCCTTCTCTAAGCGTGACTGAGCTTGTCAGGCGGCGGGGCCTCATTAAGACTGCAGGGTAATGTCGGAGCGACAACAGATTGATGTAGCTGAAAGGAAAACTGCTGGACTTTAACAAAAAAGAAAAAAATTATTGGAGGTAAGCGTGTGTGCTGTGACCGTCTGTCAAGGTCTGCTCATCTTCTGGCCTCCAGTAGACATGGTTGCTCCTGAAGCTTGGCACACTACAAGAAGACCGGACACTCTAACACTAACCGGCTCTGCTCCCTCGTCAGACTGCACGGGCACGGCCTTCCCATTCGAAGGACGGCGACCGAACAGCTGAGTGTTAAAGCTCTGGACGGACTCGAGTCATCTTGTTAAGCTATAATAAAGAGGAGAATCTCATTTGCCAGCTTGGCACGGCGCGACTCACCCCCCCCTTGCCTCTCCAATTTCTAATGTTCCTCTTTAAATGAGAGAGTGTGTGTGCATGTGTGCAGGATTAAGGGATAGAGCGAGGGGGGATGAAACACAGGGATAGAGAGGGAGAGCAATGCCAAGCATTAGACACAATTAAAATGGTGACTGGAGTCTGTTTTCATTTGTTGTGGATTTAAAGCCAGCGGGCTCAGCCTCTACGTCACCCCCGAGTCGCCGTCCTGACTGAGGCCTCGGTGAAGGATTAGGCTTGGGGGCAGGTTTGGACGCCTGCCCTCCTTCTCTAACTCTGTCAGCATGGCAGACACTCCCCTCCTCCCCTTTATGCAACCCCCACTCCTCTCCCCAGTCCAGCCATGCTCTCCTCCAGAGATAAGACCAGGATAAATAGTCTGTCATGAGTGATGGTGGCCTCACCCTGGGAGCCAATTAGACGGGCTCAGCAATTAAAGGAGTCTGTTCATTTAGCTATTCAAGGCCTGACAGCATCCCCCGTTCACTGCTGCAAGCGAGAGCTCCACCAGCTGAACATTGCCCTTTTATGTGTATTAGATATGCTGGAGGTTACATACGTCGGGGGCTTTTTGAGGCATGATCTGTTAGAGTAGCTCTTTGAGGAGCAGCACCATGAGACGACACTGCATTGACATTGAAGTTTGGCCACCGTATGATAACATCGTCCACGTAAAGCTCAAATGCAAATGTCCAGATTCTATTTCCAGGGTGTTTTTCCCACGTTAATTGAGGCATAATCATTGTGCATGATTTGAACTCCTGCGGTGTCTAAGCCTTTTTTTCCCCCAGCGCTCTAATGAGCTCTCTTCGCAGGGCCTCACTCACTCTAATCTGCAGGCTGCCTTTAAAACACATAAAGCCCGTACATACACGCAGCTGCAGCCGCACAAGTTAAGCAATGAAGAGGAGACCATACTGTCCACACCCGTAACACAAAAAGTGTGTGCGAGGGCCTTTCTTATGCATGCACCGATATCGCTCGTTCTGCTTCACCAAGCGCAAAAATTCGATGCACACGTGCGTATTTGAAAAATGAATGTCTGTTGGTTTTAAAGTCGAGTGGAGAGGTGGATCCCCGGCACAAAGCACAAAAGGAGACGACGTAAAACAGAGAAGTGTAGCTGAATTTGTGTTTGTACATGTACATGAGGGCGAGCAAATTAATTTCAAGACAGAGCGGTAAATTGAGACAGCAAGGACGGGAAGTTAATTGTAGTAGTTGGGAGTTAAATTGCTGCGTTTCAGCCACTGCTGCTGTGGTATTCCTTTTAATAACACCTACACTGACACATTGCAGGAGATGTGAGTCTTATTAAGAGTCTCTGAGGCCACCGTCTCTGTGTGATGGAGGTTTTTCCTGCAAAGCCTGCGTCATAAGACGATAAGAAATTTCGAGGGGTGGGGGGGAAGCATCTCAGTGAGAATGAGCCATTTTCTACATTGTCACTCGAGGGGCTCCCAAGCCAATATAGCAGGTCCACCACGCTAGACAAAACAGCTTGTTACAGGAGGTCTTAGAGAAGATGAGCAATCAGAGAGTAGCAATAGCTCCCAACCATTGATCTGCTTGGGCTGTGGGGGAGGTGAAAAGAGCAGCTTTATATAGTGAGAGAAAGGTGTAGTCTCTCTTTGCTACTCTTTCTGTCGGCCCTGTCCACTATCTGTTATCCAACCAGAAAATCTATGACTGCAGAGAGCATCAATTGAAAATCCTCTCCACTCGAGAGTTAAACTATTTTACCGCAGCGCTCTGCAGGTCGTTTTAATTCTGCCCCCCCTGAAATAGAAATGTTGGGGCGTTCGCGTTCGCCCTCCCACGTCCAAAGCTCCGTTCAATCTTACTAACTACATTGGCATCACTTTGCGTCTGTACTCTTTGCAGCGGGATTGATGGCTGCAGAGCTCCATATAGGTGTGTAGCAGCGCCTGGGGACGACTTGTGGAGGGAAAAAAGGCTCTTCAGACGTCAAGAGACATCACTGACAAACACACACACACACACGCAGGCACGTCCTCATCAAATCGATGACTATCAGCGTAAGGATGGTCTCCGGGTCACAACTATTCATTTTCCAGGATCTTGAGTTAATGGGGGGAATCTGTGGGTGCTCGGAGCTGTCTAATTACTCCAATCAAGTTCTTTAATCGTGGTGATTTTTCATGGCTGGGGGTTGCGGGAAGCCCCCACCGACATGATCGATGTCTTTCTCCGCCCC
The DNA here is from genome assembly GCF_000972845.2 of Larimichthys crocea. Taxonomy (NCBI): domain Eukaryota; kingdom Metazoa; phylum Chordata; class Actinopteri; family Sciaenidae; genus Larimichthys; species Larimichthys crocea. Next base: position 13,872,025 of record NC_040032.1, read on the forward strand.
AGATCACTGGGACTTTGCATGCTGTAGGCAACAGGCCTGAGCTAAATGGTTTTCGTTTTGCTCCACCTGGCTACCTTTGAACAGCCCCACCTCTTAGACACACACACACACACACACACACAAAATTGAAAATACACAAAGTGCCATGCTCAGTTTAGCATTAATTTCAATTCTGAATTCAGTGTTACCCAGCCTCGCCGCGAGTGACCGCTCCAATCAGCCCCCTTCTCTTCGCTGTGTCCGGGCAGAACAGATGGTGTGTTAGGCTGAAAGCAGCTACCTTTACAGCTGCAAGAAGTGCTAATTAAATGTGCAGGGGAGAGATGTGTTTGCTTCCAATATGGAACCATTTACACACACACTCTCATGCTTACTATTTACAGCTCACGCTGTATTTTTGCCTGCAATGCAAAGGTTTCATCATCTTTAGCCTTCCTTTGTCCGTAGACTTTCATCTCCGCAGGTGAACCTGCCCTCCACTCACCGGTTTCCTGCAGGCATTCAGGTGCTGCAAGGGGGATTCTCCTAGCCTAAAAACCTTCAGGCTCTTTGTTGAAGAAACACCACTGCTAGGCACACTCTCTCTGAGTTTGGTTAGTAAACTCAACCTTGGTGGTTTATGCTGAATCGCAGAATCAAGCTTTGTAATGGGAGAGAGAGAGGAGATTCAGTAGGTCATGTGTCGACGGAGGTTTAAGCTTCACAAGTTCACTGACCCCGCTTTTCTTGCTTTGGCTCGAGCGTCATCAGAGATGGCTGCAGGCAGCTAACACCCTTAACATCTTCTCCACAATGCCAAAGGAGAAAGCCCTGCAGCCACTGCTTGTGTTTGTTCATTCACTCTCTCACCCTTTTACCTATTGTACGGGCCCTTCTTCGATCCGCAAGGTTGAGAGCACAACCATGGAGTGAAGCGCTGTAGAGTCGCCGGGCCGCAGCTAACATAGTGTGATGGCTGCTGCACTGTGCATTGAAATCCATGAATATAAAGCGTGTGTTTGTGGCCTCCATTGTGCTGAGTTGACAGCCGCTGGGCTGAGAGATTGCCGTACAGCAGGACCTGATGGTGCTGTCACACCGGCTGGCTTCTCCTCCGTTTGGCCATCCTCCAGCTATTTCGTCTCTCCATCACACTTCTCCTAATCTCATTCTTTGCACTTTTCTTCTTTCTTCTTTCTGTCCAGAATACATGGTGTCGGCTGCTATATTTAATCTGAGAAAAGCAAACACTCCTCCACTAGACTTATGCTATTTCCACGCCTGAAATGAGCCACTGGTTAATTTACAATCCAGTTTGTAGAATTAGTCCCACCATGAGTCTAAAACTAACCGAATCTGTTGCCAGGTGTGTGTTTTAGCACTGAGTGATGGATGCATCACTCCCCTGCACTTTAACTTATTGCCAGCAGAGCTCACATGTCAGATGTTATCACCTATTAAACAGGTAAATAAACTGCATGGCCAGGAGCGTGTGTGTCAGCGCGCTGTGCCTCTGATCCGGGGCTGTTTTTCATGCGGGTTCAAGTCCTTTAGTTCCAATTAAGAGAAATCGTAATGCCAGAGCAGTCTGACTCTGGAAGTGTGCTGTCATGGATCAGTGAGTCAGCTCGGGGTTACAACTTGAGCTCCATTTATTTGTTTACATTTCGGCAAATTAGCACCGTTAAAAGTGTGCTGAATCGGTTTTTAGCAGTTCCTGTTTGCAGTGCACACATGGAGGTACCGACAAATGTCACCGGATCACTGTGATACAGGAGAAAATCTGAAAACATGATGATTCTCAGGCCAATTCTGGAGGTGTCAGGAGTGTCTTATCCATCTTATAATTCACTAACAAAGGCCACACCAATATGGATTTAGCTTTAGTGCTGCAGGAGGGATTGAGGGATTGAGGGAAGGGCATGAGGGATGAAGGGTCAGAGGGATGAGAGATGAAGGGTAGGTGGATTAAAGGGTAAGGGATGAGAGTTGAGGGATGGAGGGGTGAATGATGAAATCAGGGGTTGTAGGTGGATGGATGAAGGAGTTCGGAGTTTTGGCCGGCGGTGGGAAGATGGGAGGGAACCAGGAGGGAGTTGAGACTCTGTCGCTTCATCGCTCTACGGATTAGCATCTGTGTTTGAATGAAAGAGAGAAAAGGGAGAGAGATGGAGAAAAAGAGGATTTGGAGGTAGTCAAAGATGGAGTAAACGGATAAGGTGTGTTTAAGTACCTGAGCTGTGAGTTAAAGGTGTGGTCTTAGTTATAAAACTTGTGTTTTGGATCACCGTAAATGGAGCAATGATGAGATTGATTGATCAACTCATGTCTGTGCTCTAAATATGAAGCTACAGCGAGCAGCTGGTAAACTTAGCATGACTTCAAGGCTGAAAACAGGGGGAGGGAGCCAGCCTGGCTCTGACTGTCTGCCACCCAGCACCTCTTAAGAAGCAGAGTTGCCTAATTAATGCTTGTATTTTTTTTCGTTTAATTAATAAAAAAGATATTATCCTTGCTATCCTTGCTGTCATATTTAACTTACAGACAGGTATCAATCTTCTTATGGGGGCATAAAATGTCGAACTGCTCCTTTAAGAGACACAAAGAGAGAAACTGTTGCCAAGTGAGAGTGCTTCGTGACAGACAGTCCTTCTGCACTTTGGTTATTGCGAGAGGAGCTCACGTTTCAGATGTTATCGCTTACCCCAATAAGCTCACGTCACGTCAGCGCGTCGAGACTCAAAGAGATCCGAGGCTTCGTCTTCTTCGTCTTCTTCTTTTTCTTTGTGTCACCAGTTCACTGTGAACGGAGGCCATATTTAACTGTGGATAATTAGTCAAGCTCCATCTTGAACACGCTGCTGTATCCTGGGCAGCCCTCACAACACGCTCTTGTTGTTGAACTTGATATGAACACTACAGTATATTATTAATGGCTGAGGCTTCCAGTCAGTCTAACTCAGCGATGTCTGGCTCCTGGCCACACTTTCACAGCTTTATTAATTCTCTCCTCCGTCCCCCTCCTCCGTCCTCATCCCTCTCTCTCTCCCTCCATGTCCCTCTGCCTCTGTAGCTCATTACATTCCATTATCAGTGCCGGAGCAGAATGTGGAGATGGCGCGAAGATGGTGCGAACACACCAGGAGTTCGGCTCGGCGTGCAGCGCATTGAAAAGAGCCACGTGCTGTCAAATCCGCGGACCTGCATTGTCCTTTTTTTTTTTTAAGACTAGCACAGGGCAGAGCTGCTTTATTCTCTCATGCTTGTTCAGACAGGCTGGTTGAGTTATTACTGTCTCCCTCACAGAGCTGTCAGTGGATACATTCTCACAGTGGCAGGCCTGCGGTCAGGCGCTGTTACTGTAGCTGTATGTATGAAATATTTTAGGAGTGTTTTGATTTATTCATTATCTGCTGCACCAAATAAGATTACAGTGAAATGAAAGTAAACACCGATGCTCTCTCGTTGCACCTCCTGACAGCTACAAGATACCTGAAATGGAAAAAAAAAAGGCTGGATGTTCTCAATTAGAAAATACAATAAGACACGGACAGTGATTTCTTTCATGTGTTGCTGCAGCGGCCTGCAGTATTCTCTCTGTGGAAAGCTCCACACGCTGCCCCACGGTTACTCTCAACTCAGTGCTCGCAGAATAAAACATGACATGCAGGCCTGGCCTGAGCAAGAAACCCGCCGGGGTCGGGAGAGAGTGAAAGTGAGTCATCCGAATATACATCATTTGGCCGAGTGTCATTTTTAGTTAGTGCACGGTCAGAAGACGCTCTTTGCCATTTGTTCGGACTCTGTGCGATAGCGGGGGACGACACGGCTCCTACACGGGCATCTGGCAGTTATGACAGATGACAATTAGCCTGGTCAGCGCCCCCGCTGCATTCAATGCTGGTATTAAAAGCTGCTCAGCCAAGCAGTCAAAACTGCAGATTATAGATTCATATGTGCATGTATGTGTGTGCAAGAGGGAGCCTGTATTAACTGCTGTGTCTTTATATCCATCCTCAGGTACACGGAGGAAGAGATTCGGCAGAAAGTGAGCACGTTCAGACAAATGCTGATGGACAAGGAGGGTGTTATCACCAGAGAGGGCTCACACACACAACCGGTGTAAGTTACTGAGCATCGCTTTAATCTGTCTCTGATGGGTGTATTAATGCAAAGCCATATCTGTGTTTCTTCATGTCACAAATATATCTTTATTCAGCAGCGGTGGAAAAAAATTATCAGATCTCTCAGTTAAGCAAAAAAAAGAAAAAGCAGTGTTACAAGTAAAAGTTGGAGTTGAAGTAATGGTGGAGCTGATTTGAATGACTTTATATACACAAAAGTATTATTTTAACTATTAATTCTTATCTTTATTAAGGAGTTATTAAGGAGTCCAGGATTTTGTGGGCGGTCCTAAAGGGTGGCTCGATGACACGCTGAGGCCACCCTGAGCAGAGAGATAGAGTGTGTTTCAAAGTTAGTTATGTCATCTTCTGCTGGGAATACTGCTTATTTTTACCTGATTTTGACACCTAATTTCATAAACTCGTTATTTTCAACCATAGCAAACTCAGAACACATTTATTCTTACTTTACACGGACTTTAATATGCAACAAACTTGAGTGCCAGTGGCTCCACAATCTGGATGATCAGTAAGATCAATATGCAACAATAATTCTGCTTTGTGAAACAGGCAGCCTGCACATCTGTCATGTAGAAACACCACAGGTGGAGGGGTAAACAAAGCCACCTTCACAGTCTCTGAACACATGCCGAACTTACATGTGCGTACAGCTGACAACACTGTCTGTGAATGTCTTTATCTGGTAGATTATCTACTATATAATGACCAAGATATTTAATCTCATTGTATAGATTAAGAGCAGTATTAGATAATAAGAAGAAGAAAAAGAAAAATAAGAAAAGAAAAAAGTCTAAATAACTTTTAATTGTCTGAGTGAAAATACAACAGGAGGTTAGGCTGAAATGCACGGGGCTATATTGCATGGCTTTCCTTAAAAACTGAAGGTTGTGATGCAATGCGAGGACGCTCGAATGAAAATATAATTTGTTTGAAGTGTAAACGAAAAATGCCAAGCTTCATGATGACAGTTAGGGAATAAAATATATACCTGCGAATACCTGCGAGAAACGTATTACTGCAAAAAATGTGAATTTGGAGCACATTATCTGTGTGAGACTGGATAATTTATTCGTATAATGTGCGTGGATGGTGATTCACCATACCTCCTCTTACCTCCCTACTCTGCTCTACATCCTTTTTCAGCTAATCTATTATATATGACTCAAAGGGTTTCATGTCGTCGATGGCAAATTAATTACAAAATGAATTCAAATCTAATAAAACTGGACAGCGGTAAATATCAAATGCCAGAAGAATTTATTTTAAGAGGTTATGAGAAATGGCCTGCCAGTCTAAAAATCTCTTCAGGCAATCGGTTTCTAAGAATATGGGCCTTAATTGCGAAAGTGCAATAAATTTTAATTTAAATCCTCTGCGTTTGAATGATAACGCCTCTGTCTGAACACACAGGGAATGGTTAAACCCTGGTGCTCTGAAAATAATCAGCAGCATTTTAAAATCTATTCTAAACTCTGCTGGAAGCCAATGAGGCAAAGATTGGCATGATAATTGTCAATTTGTTTAGTGCTCAGCCTCGCTCCGGCTTTGAGCGCGAGGTGGGAGGGAGAGGGTCTCATCTGAGGCAAGCGAAGATGGAATTAAAGGAATCAAAATAAATGACTGAGCGTCTTCGTCCAGATCACAGAGAGAGACACAGGCTCGCTCACAAAGAGAAACAGCAACAGCAGGATGTAGGCGTGGTGGCCGTCCTGAGTCAGTCCATCGTACACTGTGTGTGTGTGTGTGAGTGTGTGTGAATGATTGAATGAGGCAGCGTGATGGTGACGTGACCCGCTGCCTGTGAACTAATGACTGGTAATGATGCTGATGCTTCCTGTCTCGCAGACTAGACTAATGATGCTCCCTCCTCTGCACCTCAGCCGGTGTCTGACATTGGACCAGACTGCAATGAGGATGAGGAGGAGGATGAGGAGGAGGAGAGAGTTATAGAAGACGGTTACACACTGTAGCATAACAAACATTAAAGTAAACTATGAAGATGCAGAGAAGTTTTGTTTGTTTTGCTTTTTTCGCATTAGTTCAATCTCATGGCACTCCTGCGTCAGGTCAATTTGGGATGTCAGGGCTCGACTGAGATTCTGCAACTTTCTCTCTGCAGAAAGGCCTTGATGTGGAAAATTGAAGATGGTTGTAATTTGCAAGGTTTTCATCCCCAGACTCCCGATAAACACTTTCCAAGGCTTTTACACAAACACACACACACATAGTTCCTGTGGTAAACAACCAGCAGTATGCATGTATGCATGTGTTTGTGGTCTCTTATTATTGGTTGCTTCAGTGAAATGTCTCTAATATAATATTGGATGGTTTGACATGAAATTGTGTGCACATGATGAGCTGTAATAACTTTAGTCATCTGTTGACCATCAGGACAAAATTGCATTTTATTTTTACCTGCACAACATATAACATTCCCTAATTTGTGCATAGCAAATGTTAGTAACATTGCATGTTAGCATATCACAGAGCCGCTGACATGACTGTAGACTCCCTGAAAATAAAGATTTTGATTTCAATTTGATTAAAATATGAAAGGTATTTATGCGACATGCGCCATAAGAAGAGGAGAGGTTACAGGAAAAGGACCCAAATGCAGGCAGGTGTGGGTAAACAAAAACTAACTTTAATAACCAAAAGCAGCTGGATATCCAGGAAAAAACACAAAAAGCAAAGAGCAGGGTCAAAAACAGAAAAGATACAAATACCGAAACCATGAAACGTGACAGACAAACAGGTAGAGAACACACAGGCACAAAGACACAGACAAAGAAACAAAGGAAACACAGGAACTAAAGCATCTCATTGTAATTTAATGCCACACATCTTAAAGAAAGCATGAATGTACATATAGATTAAGATAGTTTAGACATATTTCGGTTTCCTAAGCGATTGGAGGCTTTGTCACGGCCTCGTATACGCTGCTGCCTTCAGTGTGTTTGAGTTTGCTCAGCTGGGAGGTTTTATTCAGATGCTATCTTTTCCACAGGGACTATAACTATTGACAGGCTGGGCCCTTCAGCTGTAGCTTAATACTCACACACTAGCTATAAACAGCCAGCAGTAAGCATGGATGTGCTAGCTCATAACTCTGTTTACCGACGTGCCACATTGATTTCCTGCAGAATGGATGGGAAACACAGGTCGAGAGAAGGAATGCCTGATGTAAAGCCTCACGGGCTTACACACCGGGACTGTCTGATCTGAGCAGGATCAATGGGGAAACTGACCGTGGGCTTCAGATCTGATGAAACGCCCGAGGCCGGCGTTTCTTTGTTAGGAATAACAGATATTTAATTTCAATAAAAAATGCACCTACTACTCAACTGTTGTGCAGATATCTAATCTGGGTGCAGCCAGAACATCAAGGTTTTTTTCCACATAATCACAGAATTGATCAGCTCGGCTTAAACCTCCAGCCCGGGTCAATCTTTCATTTTAATATGACCACCATAAAGCAGCCACTAGATCTGCCCCCTCCCTCATTCTGAGGAGTAATCAATTCAACCTCCACCTCCCTCCTCCCAGAATAACAAACTATAACTCTCTGCAGCAATAGAAATATATCCGGGCCTTCGGTGGTAGAGTGGCTGTCTGAGCCGGGATATGAATGAGCTGCACTACTTTGTGCCGCAGCCCTGAGGAGGGCATTGGCCGCAGTCCATCACAGCCAGGTCCCAGGGACAGCGGCTGAATTAGGAAGTCTCTTGCCTCACCAGGGCACTATTAAACACAGGGACACTCGCTCATCTGCCTAACAGGGACGCTGTGTTGATCACAGCCAGGCTGGACAGATGTCTCCGGCATATTGGAGCGTGGCATCAATTAAGTGATTAGAGACAGGATGGGGAATTAGTTGATTTATCACTAATGACTAAGCATAGGGACCACTAGATAGTTTCCATTGTTGTTAATTGCTCTTTTTGGCAGTGTGCTTCATTTGCTGGACACGAGTCGTATGAAAAAGGCACAAAGAGTGACGGCAACAATGAAACGTTTTGTTTGTGAAAGGCCTAAATTTAAATTCAACAAATGTTGTAAGTGCATGGATGCAGTGTGACCCTAAAAATAACAATATTAGATATAATAATCATATATTTTATCTTCTTCAAAGAACTACCATCCTCATCTAAACATGTGAAGTGAGCCACAACAGAGTGAGTCTCTGTTCCAAGGATCTATTTTTAGTGATCAGCACACTGTAAAAAATCATACATTTATGGAAAATAGCTCAAACTTTTCTGTTTTTTTTTTAAATTCTATAGAAAACTGACATTATCTGTAAATTAACAACCAAACTGTTATCTTAAGTATAATGCCAGAAATAGAAAATTACAGTTACTTCTCAATTTTGTACAGACAAATTACTATTATTATTGTACAAAATACAAATTTAGGGAAGATAACTTTTACAGTAGTTTTCTGTTTTTTTTAATTGTACACAAAATATCGTACATTAGAGTTATTTCTCATTTTTCTAATGAAATACTTAATAATAATGGTCTGTAATTGTGGCTCTCACTTGATAAAAGTTTTTGTCCATACTAACAATTTAAAGTTTTCTCTTTAAATTCTCGCCTCAATCTTATTTATTTTACATGAATGCATTTACTATTGGATCAGAACTTGGAACTTGTTTCTGTCTTCACTCTGGCTCTCTATATCAGTGCCATTTCTGGCATTTTACATATTAACATCAGTGTAAAAAATAAGACATTAACTTGTCACATCATGCTTTCCAAATGAATTATCGTCTAATAAAAAGAAATAGCGTGTAGAGTGCCGTGTTATTAACACACCTCACTTCAAACCACATTTGGACAGTGTCCTGTACTGCAGCATTTCATATTTATCTATTTGTTATTCAGTTCTCGCGTCTTTTAGAAGAATATTGACTATAAAAACCACAAAACACACACACAGCTGAGTTTGCTGTATTTTTATATACCCTGAGTAGTGTCTGCAGGCTGCAGCCATAACCTCCACCTGTCAGAGGGGAGGCATAAACAGTATAGACAGCCATGATTTGTTCATGTTTAACGGAGGGGATGGCCTCAAGCCTATGGCAAAAACTCTATCTGTAGTCATGTCTCCCCTAGAATAATTTATCAAGGAGGTGGCATGGTCTGGGGGTATTTCAGCAGCACGGAAGCTGCTAAATGAACACAGAAAGATTTATAGGGATACTCCCGGCACTCACTCTTATAGTATAGCACATAGGCGACAATATAGTACAGAACTGAATATTTTAAGCATATATTTTCCCAGACTAAACGGAGAGGAAAAAGGCACAGTTCCAAATCTGTCTGCTACTTCATCATCATGGATTTATCAATAAACAACACGGTTCGGCTACTGATATTTCAGAGGGATTCTCACTTGCACAGACCTCAGTTAGATAAAGGATCAATGAGGCAGGCAGACTACATTAACATACAAACCAAACAACCCCTTCGCCCCTGTGTTATTACAGGATTTGGGGCGAGGATGGCAGGTTAAAAAGGAGCCCTTGTATATACGCAACTGTATAGGATGTGTCCCTTTTGTTATTCTCTCTTTTTTGCATGTGAAACACCATGTAGTCTATATTAACTCAGTTTCCAACCCAACTTTGTCAAGGTTAAAATTACTACTCGACTGTGTCACACCCACACCGCCTTAACATTTGTTTACTTCTTCCCTCGCTCCATCGTGTTTGCCGAGGCTTGTTGTTTTTGTTGCTCGAGTTCGAACGAACATGATTTTTGTAATGCAGGTTTATATTTATCAGAGTGAGCGTTGCAGTGTGTCTGTGTGTGTGTGTGGGTGTGTGTGTGTGTACGTTGAGCTTCTCTGCGTATGTGTACAGGAAGGGCTGTCATTGTGAAGTTTATTTTGCTGGTACTTGGCATCCCCCGCTGTGCCCAGTGGTGCTCAGCCAATTAAGGGATCCGTTGTCTTGTCTCTTCCTAACTAACTGTCAGGCCTGCACCCTTTGCAAATCCTCTACACACTCTCTCCTTCCAGACCTTCTACACTACTTATTTTGTCTTTTTTTTTTACCGCCCCTCTTGATCGGAATAATAATTTAATCAGATATTTGCTCTGAATGTGCGCCCCATGTGTACGATCTTACTAGAGATGCACTATCGTTTGCTTTGTCAACTTCTCTTCGTGTCTCTTCGCCCTTTTCGTCCCATTACTCCTGCCTGTTTTCATATCTCTCTTACTAATCGTGGCTGCATGGTTAGTCATCGAGGTTATGTCTCTGTCATCGGCACTTTAATCCAAATGACCTCTGCATATACTTCAAAAACATACAGCTACATGTATGTGTGTAGAAGCGCTCAGAGCCTGACCCTGCTGGGTTTGTAACAATACCGGGATGTGACAAGGTCAAAGAGATAGAGCTGTATAAGAGGGAAATAATCAGAGTACTGTGTTTTTATGTCCTTCTTTAGTCCACACGGAGCCTGCAAGGTCAGATCTGGTGGATCAGAGGAGGCCACATAAGAGGGAAGGGGGTCGTGGGGCAGGGAGGATTAAGGAGGGGGTTTCTGCCATCTGTTTGTATATACAATGCAGTATGTGTGAGAAGACCGGTGGGAAGATATGAATCCTGCAAATTGATCCTGCAAGAGCGAGAGAAATGATGATGGTATTCTCACTGCTGGGGTGAGAGAAGATTACAAATGTCAGTACAGAACTGGTGTCACAGAAAAGGTTTAGTGTTTGGCTATGAAAATTTGATATATTCGCCTTTTGTTTTTGTTTATTCAGCCGATTATTTACCCAAGTTAGGTGCCAGATGGGCAGGTAGGCACATAGGAAATTACTTTTTTAGCTGCCGGCGTTGCTCTGCCAAGGTCAGTCCACCACTTTGAAAAATGTCATGAAATTTGTGTCTCCAGAGGATACATCTTTAGTGATCCCCTGACCGGCCCTCTAGCACCACCAGCAGGATGAAATATTGTGTGGTTTCCTCTCAACTAGGTTCAAGGTATCTTTATTATCCCCAAGGTGGTGCAGCAGCAGAACAACACAAACCTAGTAAATAACAAACAACCTGTAAATGAACAATACATTTCTCATTGAGGTGTTGAGAAGGCCTATGGCAGCAGGAAGAAAAGAGTTTTTATATTTTAGTCCTGCATTTTGGTGGATCATATCTGCGGCCTGATGGTAGTAACACAAACCAGGAGTTCAGGGAGTGACTGGGCCTTCTTCTTCATCGGGGTCTTAGTCTCGTAAAGACTGTTTAGGTCATTCAGAGAGTTTTGCCACACACCTTAACTACACTCACTGCACTGCAAAGCTCACAGAGGCGAAGGTAACAGCAGTTTCAAAAAAACATTCTCATAAAAGTCTTTTACTAGTGTTAAGACAAGTTGAGCTGTCAAATGTTCAACTTAGTATGCACAATTCTTTTAATAAAACAAACCTAAGGCATACAGACCAAGATGGTTTGTTTATGTTATGTTTTTTTTTGTGTTTTTTTTATCGCTGCCAGCCGACGTAGCGCGGTAAATATGAGCAGCTGTGGCCCTGGAGGTAGAGCAGGTCGACCACTAATCAGAAGATTAAATGTGGTTCGATTCCGGCTTATCTAGTCTGCATGTTGAAGTGTCCCTCGGCAAGATACCTGTTATGGGAATTTTAAAGAAAAACCCTTAAATAAGGAGGATCGGATTCAAAACTTTAAAGTTTAAGTTGAATTTATTATTCTTGTACAAGAGGAGCGTTTCACAGTGCAACACACTAAAGGGGTTACAGAGAAAAAGGCTCCCTGAGGAGCTCTGGCAGTTGGTTCTTATACATTTTCCTGAAGATGGGCTGTGTCAACCCCTGTAAGTTGTTAACAGACAATTTGCATATAATGCATTTAAACAACTTTCTTCAACATATCCCCTAATGAGTAGCCAGTATGTCCCCAATCTTGATGTCACCTCTCTGACCTGTCCCTGGCCCCATTTTATTCTGGAATTCCTCTATTCATACCCTGCCAGTCTTAGTATTACAGCAATAAAGAGAAGTGCCCTCAAGACATGTAATAAATAGGAACAAACATTGTATAAGTTAAAAACATCTAAATAGCAGTGTAACCCAAATTTTTATAACAATATCAAACCCCAAATTGTTCCTGAATGTGTGCGAATGACTCAGCAGATGAGCAATCGACACCTTGCATGGTAGCCAATGCGTCGGTGTATGAATGGATGAATGTGATGTGTAAAAGCACCATGAGTGCTTGACTAGAAAGGCGCTATATCGGCGCTTGTTTTTGACCATACATCCACAGATGTGTTACACCTACACACACACACACACACAGCACAATTATGACCCTGTGACCCTCTTATGATTTCAGGGTCAACCACCTGCACTATCAGCCTGACGAGTACGGAGAGGATCCTGAACTGGTTGGCTATGAAGATGGAGACTATGACCACGATTACCACAGCGACAACAGGTGAAGCACATATTAACACTCACTGTATAATAGTGACACATTGACCAGCACTGACCCTTTTAAACTGTCCAGCTGTTACCTCCGTCACAAGGCCTGTGCATGTTTCCTGTGATAATATCCACAGACAGTTCTCTCTGCTTGTGTTAAAGAAAATATTAAGTGTAATTTCCTGTTTCCACTGTAAGATATATCACATGAATATTGTGTTTAACGGCTGGAATGAATTACGGAAATGAGAAAACAGACCCTGAATCACCTTGTTATCGATATAACAGCAAATAACTATAATCGGAAAACAAGCGAAAAAGAAAATTCTTATAATAACAATCACTTGTGAATTATTTCTGCCTTTCCAACTCTCGACCTTGCTCTTGATCCCGCTTGTCCCTCTCGTTCTCTTGCTCTGTGGCCAATTCAGAGTGAAGAGGAAATCAAGCAGCTCTCCATCCCCTCGTCCAAAGAAAAGGAAGAAGAAGAAATCTGGCCGCCGAAGGAGTCGGTGAGTGGAAACAGCTTTTTCACTGATGAAGTGCTTTCGATTTTTCTCCCCTTTTTTTTTTCCTTTGCCTTTATTTTTTGCCACGTTGACAGAATAATTACACTGTGGTTTTGTGAAGTGGGATTCCAATTATTTTGGCGTGAATATTGCGAACGAGCCGTCAGATACTGGGATGGTGGCGAGAGGGTCATTAGCAGAAGTCTCATCTTCCACTTTCTTTTGACAAGGTCAGCAAAAAAGAAAGAGACAGAGAGAGACAGGAAATGTGCATTGGCACTAAAGAGGAAAGAGGATGAGAAGAGAAAGGCAGAGGCATGAATAGAGCCGGTGACAAAGACATAGCCTCTGTGAGAATAATCAGCTGAGGCTATTATAGGATGACACCTTTGCCAACAATGACCCCATCTGAGGTTTAATGTTATATCACAAAATGATGAGTGAAAAAGCCCCAATTCAACGGAAATCTGAGGCTCATTTCTCTCACGGCATGCAAATGTTTCTCATCTCTCTCTCTCTCCATCAAAAGGTTTGGCAGCTCCTCACCCACTCACAGAGAGAAGAAGAAAAAGAGTGGGAAGAAACACAAGCGAGACAGGTGAGTGTGTACAAACTGTGAGTGTGTGCCATCAGAGACATGTCATCACAGGAACAAGACTCTGACTTTTCAAGAGATTGTCAACAGTCGCTCTCAAAGAGACGAGTGTGAAGTGAAGATAAGACGTGAAAAGGAAGGAAGGGAGAGAGGAAAGGAGGGCAGACGGAAGTAAAGACACGATTCAAAGAAGAGTGGCTGGAAGAAAACAGACGGGAGGAGTGAGATCGGAAGCAAGAAAGGAAGAAAGATGGGAGGAAAAAGGAAGATCAAAACAGAAGAGAAAAAGACAAGATGAAAAGGAAGGGAAGGAATTAAAGAGACAGAAAGGGATGGAGTGGAGATTAAGATAGGAAGAAGAGGGAAGTGAAAGGGGGAAAGAGGAAAGACCAGAAGAAAAAAGGAAGGGAGAGAGGAAAGGCTAAGATGGGAAGAAAGAGGAAAGAAGGAAAGACAAGAAAAAGAAAAGGAAGCAGGAAAGACTAGAAGGAAAGGAAAGGGAATAAGGGAAGGAAGGGGAGCAGAAGGAAAAGGAAAGAGAGAAACGAGATAGGAAGCAAGAAAGGAAGAAAGATGGGAAGAAAAAAGAAGGTGAAAACAAAAAAAAGACGGACAGGAAGGAAAGCAAAAAAGACATGATTCAAGGAAGATGAGAGTGAAGGGAAGCAAAGAAATAAGGGAGAAAGACATAAAGAAAAAGAAAGAGAAGGAAGAGATAAGTTAGAAAAGAGCAGTGAAAATGGAAAGGAGGAAAGACGAAGAAAAAAGGAAAGGAAGAAGGAAAAACATGACAGCGAAGGGATGGAGAAAAGACTAGATGGAAGGTAAAGGGATTGAGGGAAGACAGGAAGTAAAAAAAAGAAAGCAATAAAGACGTGATTTAAAGAAGAGAAGAAAGAAAAAAACTAATTGGAAGCGAGCAAAGGAAGAAAATAGAAGGAGGAAGGAAGGGAAGAAATATTGGAGTCAGACGGGTAGAAAAAGAAAGCGAGGAAACATAAACGATGAAAGGAAGAGAGGAAAGACAATAAGAAGAAAGGAAGAAAGAGCTCATCACGAGACACTTGTGCGATGCCCTGGGATATCATAATGACAATAACCAATCGCAGAGTGTCCTCCTCCTCCAGTTTCTCTCTCGCCGTGCGCCGCTGTGAGGCTAAATGTGTTGCTCTAATAACCCGGCCTGTACGGGGGCGCAAGAAACACAAGAAAAATGAGCCTCTCACCAAAGAGCTGAGCATCACTGCACTGCCCCGCTCTTGTTTCCCGCCTCCCATCCATCCACGCACATCCAAAGTCCTCTCTCCTCACCCACACACACACACACACACACACCTCCCTCGCAGCCACGCACCAAAGCTGCTCTGCATTGCAGGTACTGTTGATATATGAATAATGTATAAATGAGGCGGGGGGAGCACAGGGTTCCTCCCCAGAGTGGCCAGCCTCTGTCAATGCCAGTTTTTAAGGTGTGCATTGAGAGAGGAGATTACTTTGAAGTCGTCCTGCTTGTTTGCAATCTACAACTTAAAAACAACATATACTATCCACGTCCGGAGAAGAGGAGAATAATGAGCTCTGCAGAATAACACCACTATACAGTAGTCCATGGGAAACATGGGCCCACAGCTCTGAGTCACATATCAGCCACATACATTACTGTGACAGCTTTATTACTCCCCTTTCCGAGAACCGTCACACTTTGTGCCGGCACTCCCTCCCACTCCGCTGCATGCTGTAGGTGTGTAAAACAGCAGAGGAGATGTAGGGCTCTTCAGGAAAATACCAACAGCTCTCGCAGACCGGCCTGACTAATCACCATGGAAACTGCAATGAGGGTGAAAGTGATATTGGAGGTGATGTGTCGGTCGAACGCTGATGACTGAGGAATGGCCAGCCTCCCCATCGTTACAGGCTACTGTAGGCGGTTAAAGGGAAACTGAACCTCGGTTTAATATTCCTGCTTCGTCTTCTACAGCCAGGAATGAAATGGAAAAAAATAAAATAAGCGCGACATCGGGCACCTGTTAGAATAGAAACTGGAAAAGCCTGCTCACATATGGATGAGCGTGCATGATTCAGATTGGTTAGCAAGGGAGGGAGCTCACGTGCACGTCATTTAAGATTCAACATAGATCCTCCTGCTGCTGTCACGCGAACATGGCGCCTCTTTATGTGTCAACACAACACAGACGTCCTGAACTAAAAAGGGTCAAAGTCATCTCCACTGGTCAAAACTTTTCTATGACACCGTGGTGGCATGCAGACAGAAAAAAGACTTAAACTGGTCAAGAGGTCCAGCTCTGTCCTGGACTGTCCTCTAAACTCCACAGAGGAAGTTGGGGAGAGGAGGAAGTTCACCTCCTGCATCAAACAGCTCCTTCAACAACAGACTGCTACTCCCACCATGTACTCCAACAGCTGTCAGACTCTTTAACACCAGCATGACTTCAGGAGTTTCTTCTATAAATTTCTTCCCAGTGTGGGATCATTAAAGTCTATCGTATTATATTGTATCATACACATCGTATCCTATATGAGTGCTGCTAAATGACTCTCATGTGCACGGGGGAACTTGCACACTTTCTGTAGTTTCAATATCCTTTGGAGGTGACATAAACACATGTGGCACACACACAGACTAATGACAGCAAAGACTAGATTTTGGGTCCAGCCTCCAGCCCCCAAAAAAAAAAAACTACCTCTGATGTCCTAGAATTTATTTCAAGAAGCAGGTTTTAGTAATTCCCAGAACCCCCCAACCCCTCCTTCAAATGTGGAGCACGGACCGATGGTAAAAATACCTTTTCTGAATAAAAGGTAAATCTTAAATAGAAAAGTTAACCAGATCAGTCTGTAAATGTGCTTCTTGGAACAGGCCCCTGGATACATGCAGATGAATTATTCATCCTATGTGATGTAGCAGTCGTCATTATAATGATTGCGGCTAACCCTAACCCCCCCCTTTTTTTTTCTTTATCTTTATAGATCCGCGTCTGGCTCCAGGAAAAAGAGAAGATACAGGTGTGTATGAAACCAGAGCATCACGACACCGTGTGTGTTAACAAGATCGGGCGCACATCAAAAGCAAATGAGTTTTCTTGTGTGTGTTGTCATTTGCCATTCCTGCCTATTGATTATACGGTTTGTTCAAAACACAATGCAATCCATATGGGGTGAGTGGTGCACTGAGTTTTCCTTATTACATGCTTCGGAAGTACACGGCTTCATTATCTTACCTATGACGTGTGTTTCAGATCGGGCAGCCCAAAGAACAAACACAAAGACAAGAACAAACAGAAAAAGAGGTGAGAGGCACCGAGTCTGTACGTCTGCTTATGACAGTGAAGCTCCACATTCATTATCAGGACCATTTCATGCACGTAAACAGTACGCAGTGTGTAAGAAGAAGTGGGCCACAGTTTGTCCTCTGCACACAGTAAAACAAACAATGGCTGCAATAGGAATCACGTTCAGTCTCTCATAAATTTATATTGGTACTTTACACCCATTATCTCAGACTCAGACTCACAGAGAATGTTAATGAGCGTAAAGCACATCTCCTCGACACACTTACATATATTTCACCCCGTCTTGATTAGAATATATATTGAACGTGTTTGGCAGTGCATGAACTGTTTCACATATCGTGAGACAGACTACTGAGCTCGCTGTGTGGCGTGTGTGTGTGTGTGTGTGTGTGTGTCCCTCCCTTTGTGATGTGTGTATGTACATACACATGGCTTTATGTGTGTGTGTGTGTGTGTGTGTGTGTGTGTGTGTGTGGTGTGTGTTCGTCCATTTCTTGTCATGCGTCAGGTCCCCTGGTGAGACACCCAGCAGGAGTTCACAGCGTCAAGGCAGCTGCTGTAGCTCCCGTAGCGCCTCCCTGTCCTCCACTCGGAGCACCTCCAAATCTCCTGCCAGGTAGACACCTCAACACACACACACACACACACACACACACACACACACACGTAGAAACACACATCACTCATATTGTTGCCCCGGTGTCAGCCTCTCTCTCATTTAGTCTCGGCCCTCGGGGGATAGATTAGGATACAAATGGGGCTCCGTGTCGCCTGTCTTATAATAAACCTCACATTAAGAGGTTGTGATCTCTCACAATGCACTCTCTACTTCATTTGTGGTGAAACTGTTGTTATTGGGGGATCTTATCTTCTCTTAAAAAGGCCAAATGTAATGTATTTTTGAGTTTAAATTGTAAAACTTTGTGCCTTTTTAGGGCAAATAAGAGCATAAAGGGGTGAACAAAGCCAGCAGCAGAGCTGAGTTGATTATTTCAAGATGTATTAGGCATTGTGATATATATTTAACTAAACTTTCTGGGCCAAACTTTGAAGGGATTGATCTAAAGAGTGCGAAAAAAACAAGACACATTCATCAAGCATCTCACTGCTGCTAAGAACAAAGAGTAAGATCAGAAATCGATGCAGCAGTACCGGAGATATTGTCTGTTTTTATTCCACAAATCCTCCTTCTTTGGTGCCTGATAGACCAGATAGATTTGGTTGTGTTATGCCCGTTGTGACTAATGTAGCCTTGAGTTGTTAGCCTTGAGCAGCGATGAGGAGCGAACTCCAACATGCCGACATTAAATTAACATGACACGGCGACAAAACAACTTTTTTTTTTCTCCACACATGCGGTGTTATTCCTCAGCACAGGTAAACAGACTTTGTTGTGTAAAATCAGAATTCCTCTTTTGAAGTCGATCACATAAATATAAAGTAATGTATGCTCAGAGCAGGAGCAGCCAATCAGAAACAAGGATGAACCCTCCACCTGCTCCATTGTTCATTATTTTAAAAAAAAACTAAAAAAAACAATACTCTACTCTGTAAAGCTGCCATTTAAATAAAAAAAAGAAAGGGCCAGCAGCTATTAAAATTATTACAATCTATTTCATATAAACATTGAAATAGTGATGAAATAATAGGAAATAGGAGAACACTTCCCGCAGCAGAGACTTTCTCACCTGCGTTACAGAACAAATCCAAAGTCTTCAGAGCGGTGACACTGTCGCACAAATATAATGTCCTGAAATGTTTTTAAAACACTCTCTTCTTGCTACATAGTAACTCAATATTACTCCGGCTGGTTTAACTGTTTCAGGAAAGGCGCGTCCATGACGTGAGGGGCATCTTTCACGCCGCCGTTTGAATTAAAAAAAACTCCCAGAGGTGCTGAGATCTCTGACCTAGTTCGAGAGGTGCAGACAATGAAGATGAGCGGATGATCGTGATTGCAAACAAAATCAATGCAGCTTTATTTGTGTTCTCTGCAGCTCGGATAAATGTCACCACTCTGTTATGGAGAAATGATTAATCATAACCAATTATAATTAGTAGAATTGCTCCAGAACACGTTTCAGGTGTGTGTTCACCTGTCTCTGTACTCTTAACCAACTTAAGATCTCTCTTTAATTCAAACAGTTTAAGTCAAAAAACTTTTATCTGAAGTCGAGGTGTTCCCCTGGTGTGCTGTGCTTTAACTTAGTCCGTTTCTTCGTGGCTCTGCTCTTCCAGACTGAACTCCAAGCACAAGATGGACGGACAAAAGGCGTCCAGCACCCCGATGTCCCCGGGCCCCAATGCTCCCGCTGCGTGGCACAACGGGGACCACACCCAGCGAAGCCGCAACGGCAAGGCCGGCAGACTCAACCACTCCGAGGGCGAGAAAGGGCACGATGTATGTAATCTCCTCTATTTTGCTCTCACACCCCCCCCTCCCCTCCCCCCAACCTACCCCCTCTTACCCACTCCAACGGTATCTACCACAGTCTCTACAAATGAGTTTGATCTTGCTCTTTTGTGTTTGGTTGACATGAATTCTCATCTCCTTTTTGATATTGAAAGAATTTTTTTTTCCATTCTCTTATCAGTTATTCTTAGGTTGTAGGCCAGTTATTATTAACATTATTATTTCTGACGTGTATAAAAAAAAAACACTCCTGTGTGTACAACTTGCCGCTCCTGCTGCTTTGATTCTGGCTCTCTTTGACTCCTCTGCCATCTTGATTTTTTTTGTTTTGTTTGTTTGTTCCTGTTGTTTGCCGGTAACAGAGGGGAGGGAGCAAAGACAAGAAAGGTTCTAGTGTTTCTGTGCAAGCATACATCCTCTGAGTCGAAGCACACAACATTAGCATACCTGCACCTCGAATGGAAATATGAGCCATGCAGGCGCACAGTGTTTCCAAATGAATGAGCAAAAAGATGTGCCGTTTCTTCCAAGCGGGTGCCCACTAAGGAATAAGAAAAACAAAATAAAGTTGAGCCAGGGACAGGTATGTCTACTTCAAACATTTGCCCACCCCCGCACAGAGGTTCATGCCCGTGGAGAAATATCAAAGAAGAATGTGTCTATCTGCAATTATAATATCTACGTTTTACTGCCGATAAAGTCTTAATTAGCCAACGTTGAGTCAAGAGTCATAATCAGACGTCTGATGGTGCTTTAATGTGATACCAATCTGCAATTCCTCCTTGAACTGACTAATCCAATTACTTAATGGAAAGTCTTAATCCAAGCATGCTGAAATGAACTGTTATAAAAAATGTGGCTATGAACAGCTGTTTGTGCTCGGCTGTACGGAAGATTTAAAACGCTAAAATGCTCCATGAAACAAACCAAACAAAGAAACAAAAAGAAACACAATACAGTGCTATATATATATATTCTTATATATATATATATATATATTATATATATAAATATATATATTCTTTATGCATTCACTGTGTCATAATTAAATAAAAAACATATGTGCATACATACATTTGTCTGCAACAGTTAGAGCATCTTCAGTCACTGTAATGTGACATATGTCCATGTGAAATGGATCACGTCGGCAGAGTTTAGTTACGAAAGGAATTTAAATCAGATCCTACAGATTTGAGTGGATCAATCAAAAGTGACAGTGTTTAATTGTCCTCTGCACACACACACTTCCCTCACATGCATTAGATTAGGATAAGGAGGATAAGAGATGAATGAATAAACGATACCTCAACCAAGTACTCAAGTTTTTGCGACGTCCTCCTCAGATATTCCTCTGCCAGCTACCCCACATGCTCATTTGTCCATGATGAGTCATCTAAATATTTATGTTTTATTTGCTTCACAGGAAGTTTAATTAATACTTTTGTATTTTTCATTTTGCTGAGACAGTACAGAACAAAATGTGTTGCCTTTCAGAGGACAGCACAGACCTGCCAACACAACGCACGACACGCTGTTAGAAGTTTTAATAAGGTGATGGACGTTGGTGAGCCGGCTGCTCGGTCACTCTCGACTTAGATTTAGTTTGATTTGTGACAACTGCTGACTGTCGAACATAAACGTAAAGTCAATAATAAAAAGCTAAATAATTGTTGTTTTGAAATACATTCATAATTTTATTATGACACAGTAAATGCGTACATATAAAGGTAAACACAGTATATTTGTCTCTTTGTTTGACTTGTTTTCATTTATTTAAAGCTTCCATAGCCACGAGCCGTGTCCTAAAGACACACTTATTAAATAATAAAGGGGGTTACAGCTGAAAACAGCACCACATAGTGTCCACAAACATATTATAAATTGTATATATTCTCCTCTCTGCTTGTTTAATTTGGAACTGCTCTGTTTGTTTTGGCTCGTGAGGAGTTTTAAATCACTCTCTGCTATCACGGAAACAACCTTTTTTTTCCCTGTACTGTAAATATGATGATTAGAGCTACAGAAGGAATGACAGTTATTATTTTGGAATAAAACACAAGACGTCCGTTAGACCACGGGGATCACTTGTAAAATAATCTCCCTCTGATGAATAAGCATCTAAACGGGCTGCAAACACTCACTGCAGAGTACTGATGTCTCTTCTACTCCAGCTTGCATGTGTCTGAGGTCTTATCTGGTCTCTTCTCTCTCTTCTCTCTCTCTGCTTTATTTCATTCATTACTGTTTCTTTTTTTTTTTTTTCCTTTATCAATTTAAGTGGTATTTACCCATGAATAAATGCCCAAATCTTTCTGTCTCATTTATATAAAAAGCACTCAAATGCTTTGGAACTGGACCAAGTAGGTTAACTGGGTATGTGTAATAGTTTCTTCTTGTCACTACAGTTGTCTTTCTTCTCAAGCACATGCTCTGCTCAGTGATAGATCCTCTTCTCCTCCAGGCGTCCAATCAGCTCCTGCCAAAACAAACCCACCAGGAGTTAAAGCACACGCTCCTCTCTACTGCTTTACTGTACCATGTCGATGTGCATGTTGCCCCTAGGTGGCAGTATCTCTTCTGTCCCTGACGTTTGTCTCTATCTGCTCAGGCCAGTGGAGAATGGCGAGCGAGAGTCTGTTTGATCATGTATCTTTGAGCCATTCAGTCGTAGTGAAAGAGGAGCATTGAATTGGCTCATTTTCTTTTAAGCAGCACAAGCTAAAATAATTGTCTTATGATAACTCCCCCCCCCCACTGCACAGGAGGATGGTTATGTGTGACAGATCCTGGATGCAACTGAAGTTTGATTTTACTGCAGCAGCTGTGTGGTTTAGCAAATGTTCTGTATAGCAGCTCTGGTTGTGTATCTATCTATCATCTCAGTTTGTGTTCCTGTAGTCGTCCTCTAGCCCCGTTTGGATCGGTGTCATCCGCTGTGTGCGGGACAGTCCTGGAAACAGCCGTGCACTGCTCTTTATCGTGAGGTGGAGAAGTTAAGCAAAGTCCCTCTCCTTGAAGCTTCTTCTTCGGTCAAACTAAAACACGGTGCGAGGAAATCATTTCACGAAAGCAAAAATCTTACCCCACTGTGGCTTAGTTGTCTCCTCGGAGGAAAAAACACCGACTGCAACTGCAGTTCCCGCCAAAAACCTAGAGTTTACAAGAGGCGTTCGACAACGACGACAAACGAGATCTGCAAGGTTAACCGTGAAGAAGCACATAAACAGCTAAAAGCCTAAAGTCTGGACCACGTGGCGACCTGACAACTGTGAACTCACCTGTTCAAATTATATTAAGGCTTAAAGTTATGCAGAATTAACAGCATGTTCACTGGGTGCCGTTACAGGTGGCTTGTTTGAGCACCCAGGCATCATTAAGCCCAACTCAGGTCCACCACTGATCCACGCCTTTACCGATTTTTAGACCAGCACGGAGGCGGAAGAGGCTCTTCTGAAACCTGTAGGTGACGTCACGGATACGACGTCCATTCTTTATACTGTCAGTGGTTCAAACCCAAAGTCAGTAATAGTTTGCACGGCGTCATGTGATGCTCGCCTTGCAGGTCATAGCAGCCTGTTGAGAGTCACAAAGAGGAGCTTCAGCTCTCATCAGAAGTGTTTTCTAGTCACAGACGGCTTCAAGGATGAAAACTATCTGGCTAGCTTTTTTATAAACACGTCCCTTAACTTCTCCACCTCTGATAAAAAGCAGCGCACAGCGGCTTCAACTGGGAAACATCAGCGACCGTCTCCCGCACAGCGGACGAGACGGCCCCAAACGGCGCTAAGTCGTCCTCTTGCTCATTATTAATGGATGTCTTCAAACACACTTCAAACACACTCCAGTACATGGTCTCTCTTGGAAATAAACTAGGACGACTCACACATTTATTAACATAATTGTTATTTTAAAGGGACCCAAGCCATTTTGAATGTTGAAGCTCCTTCAGGCTCTCTCTCTCTTTTTTTTACGTGTTTTATAGAGATAAATAAGTTATAAGTAAGATCGGCCCTGAAGAAAGACGGGCTGACGTCCCAAAAAAAATAAGCGCAGAGACGTAGAGAAGTGGCCGCTACTGAAGAAGACCCAGGCCAAAATGCGACTGGGGTCCCTTTCAAATGTGCTGACTCTTTTAGTTGTCCATCTTAGCAGTGACTGCCCCTCCAACACTCTTCTACCTCGCCCCCGTCCTCCCTTTTCCTCCTCTCCTACCTGTTCATCATCCGTGTCATGCGTGACTCACGTCTCACTCTTGTCGTCCTGGCATTTTTCTTCCCACATCTCTTCTCACATCTGCCAGCTCTTGCATGCCCTCCTCCTCCTCTTCCTACTCCTTCCTCCTCCTCCTCCTCCAACCCTCCTCTACTACCGCTACTCTACTCAACATGGATGTCCACTAATATGACAATTAACTCTATCCGCTTACCTCTATCCTCCACCCCCCTCTCCCCCCAGTTTTTGATACAAATATGGCTGCATTTGTACAAGCGAAAAAGACTAAAGCAACTCATGTAGTTTATAGACTCATCCTTTGTTTCTGATTTTAGTTTGAATCCATCTGGATTTTGATTTTTTTTTTTTACTTTACTCCCCTCTATTTTCTTTTCTTTATTTATTATTTTTTATTTGATTTTTTGGTTTGTTTGTTTCTCCTTTTAGTCTCTGGACAAAATATGTAGCGTTTGATACTAAAAGAGGTCATTGTCTTTTTCCCATTTCGCTGCAGAGAACATTCCTTTCTCCTTTTTTCTTTTTTTCTTTCTTTCCTTTTTTTTGTTGATATTGCATACGTGTCACTGATTGAAATGGAAGGTAGGTAAAGCTTTGCCTACGCACGTGATCTTTATGCAGATGAGAATGTGACAAGCACCCTAGCCTGAGTGACGTCAATGTTTCTCTCTCTCTCTCTCTCTTTCTCTCTCTCTCTCTTCCTTTCTGTTATTTACCAATGGTCTTTAACCAAATTAATCTAACTTCATCAATTATGATTTGACTCTTAAAAGATTGGATTAAGTAGAGCTCTGGTTTTTCTCTTTCCTCCTTAACTTCATCCTGAAGTCCAATATCCCGCTCTATCTTCCAGGTTCCATTTCTTTCTCTTCTTTTATTTTTTCTTTCCGTTTTTTTTTTGTTTTGTTTTTGTTTTTGGGTAGAATGCATTCCTGTTTGTCCAGCATCTCTCTGTTTGTTGGTGAATTAGTACATTCGTCTTATGATTTTCACCATTGATTTCCACGACTGTTTCTTCTAACAACTGTCATGAGCACCAAGTGGTTGTGTGTTTTTTTTTTCTTCTCTTATTATTCCGCTTTAGTTGTCTTCTCTCTCTCTCTATAGTGGAGAACAGCTCTTCTTCTTCTTCTTTCTGCAAAGAACCAGTCGGTGCTTTTGTTGTATCTTAGCTTACGAAGCAGTTCAGACAGCACATGATAATGCATGCGGAAGAGCCAGCTGTATTTGGTTTCATACTAAAAAACGCCTCTTGGAGATTTTTCTGCTTACAATGAGCAGCGTATAAGTGTGCATCACAAGTTTCAGTCCCCATCTACTATTGAATCACAAGTTCTACCTTTGTTGAATGCTTAAAATAGAAGTATCTCACCCTCTACCATACGCAGTTTACAGGATAAGGCTGGCATTCCTCTATGTTTTTCTTACTATGAATAAATCCCTTGAAGAAGCCTGAACAAACAATGCGTGAGTCTGTCAATACTCTCTCACGTCCCTATTGTGGCACTGGGCACATCTATGAACTCCTACTGAAGATGAAATACTTGTCACAAATATGTATTAAATAAGTCTAAGAGAGAGCTCAGATACAGTGGCCAGTTGAGCTAAATGCCAATGCATAACAATGCTTAGCACTTAATACAAAGTACAGCTGAGGTTGATGGGAATGTTGTTAGTTTTGCAGGTGATAAACAAAAGTACTGAGCAAAGTACATTTAGATCTGATGTTGACGGATCACCAAATTAAGTAGGATTCATCCTCTGGGGATCAGGATCAGTACAAAATATCATGTCGATCCACCCAATAGTAGCAGCAATATTTCAAGTCTTGGTAAGACTCGAGGCTCAGACTTGTTTGGGACTATTTTGAGCCGCGGAGTAATACAGATTTGGTGCTCTGTACAGCACCTGAACAATCATTGGAGCCCCATGGCACAGCGGGATTTATTGACAATAAGTAAAATGTCGAATATTTGCCGGCCTCATCCTTTAAGACAGTGGTAATTTTGAAAACCAGGACTCTAAAAGTAGCTTCATCGAATCACATTGTTATTGGTTTATCAATTAGATGAACTTTCACTGATGAAATGCTTTTTTGGGGGGGTCCGTACATCATCATCAGTCACCCCCCCCCCCAAAAAAAAAAAAAAAAAAAATTTGCAGAAAATGTGGTTGAACCCAAGTCAATCTCAGAATCACTGTCATGCAATGCAGCGACAACTCCCTGGAACTACGAGAACAGAAAAAGTTGTTTGTTGTGATAAGTGTCCTGTATCACGGAGCCCATGAGCACAAACTGATTGTAACCACCAGTAGAAGTTAACGTAGTGAGTCTGTCAAAGTGTCAGGCAGTTAGAAATAACAGCTGCCCTGTGGTAGATACTACATGGAGAGAAAAATGGTAAAGAAAACACCTTGAACTCTGACCAGCCAGTTCCTCTCTGATGTTCAGGAAGGTGACTGGGCCCAGAGGATTGACTCTCTGTGTGAGGGTTTCCCTGCACATTGTGGTTTTCCTCTTTGCTTTTGAGTTCTTTTCCATTGATTTCCATGCATTGTCTCATGAGTCACTGGCAGGGAAGGGTTTTGTGTCTTTTTCTCTTGCATTTTGTGAATCTAATGATGCACTTATGTTGCCCCACTTTTCCCTTTTCTTCATACCTTACCTACTAAAGGAGGGAATACCACTTTATTGGTAAGTGGATGTTAACCAGAAGGGAGTTAAACAAGAGTAACCATTAAAAAAAAAAAAAAAAAGAAAATGGGTCGCTGTTCACATCTCAGCAATTGTCTTCAGGAAAAAAAAAAATCCAGAAAGAGAAAATTGAGTAGCAGACGATTTGTTTTCTGATTCGATTGATTCAATAATTGTGATCTTTATTTTGTTCCTTCCATTTCTGTGATGTTCCGTCAAGTTGTCTTCTCTTTCTGTTTTGTTTCATTTTTTTTTTTTAACCATTACTGAAAAAAAAAAAAAAAAAAAATACTGAAGAAGTCCTCTTTTTCTACTCTACAAAATCTGTAGCTCTGTACTTTCTGCCTCTGCTCTTAAACTTATTTGGTTCACAGTTTTGTTTTATTTTTTTTCCCTCTCTTCCTCCTCCTCCTAATTTTTTTGTTTGTTTTTGCGATTTATGATTTCTTCAACTCATTATGGTTTTGCATGCCAAGTATTGCATGCGCTGCACCATAGAGGACTATCTATAAGCCATATGGAGAAAACCTAGATCTTTTTCTTTTAGATGTTTACCTTCTTTTGGCAAGTACACCGTAGCACTCAATCACCGACCCGAACACCCTCTAATGCTCTGTTTCGTCCTTTTTTTTTCTTTTCTTTTTTTCTTTTTTTTTGTTTTCCTTTGTTGGTCATCATATCTCTACAGAAGCTCCGTCTGCTGACTGCTACTTCCGCAAGCATCCAGTCCACTCTGCTGAGAGAGCACAAGCTCCACAGCGCCCCCAGTAGGAGCCAAACGGGACAGATGTGCGCGACGGGAGAGGCTGGGAGTGTGGAGGGCAGGAACGCAGCTGTAGGGAGCTCCGTGAGCCAGACATCAGGGAGGAGAGGGAGCCAGAGGGGACAGAATAAGAGCTCCCACTCCCCCGCTCACAGCAGCGACTCGGCCCACTCCCAGCACAACCATACTCACAGAGGGAGGAACTCTCGTCACCAGAGAAAGTAAGCACAAAGACTTCCATTTGTCTCTTATCACTGCTGGAGCTTTCCACTTTAGCTTTGCCACTGAGACAGAATCACTTGACATTTACTTTCTTATATTGCCAATTACACCAGGACAAAAGGGGGCCACTCTTCCAAGCGCCGCCACCGCTCTAGTCGGGGTCAGGCGCATCACCGGAGCCCGTCTGCATCTCCGGGGCGCCACTCGCACACGTCGGGCAGGAAGAAAGAGGAGTCTAGGTGCAAACCCAACCTCCGACAGCGCAGCAGCTCCTGGAGCAGCGGCCGTTCATCCTCACGCTCGGCCTCCAGAGACAGAGGCCCCAGCAAGGCCAAGTCCCCACACAACAGACAAAACAACTCCAGGTGAAACCTCATTGTCTGACACACTTTTCACTCAGTTTTGATTGTTTCTTTTATCTCAAGTGCTCTATTGTTGCTGTCCTGATTGATTTTTTCTGTGTGTCCCGCAGAGAGAGGGAGAGCCCTAACCGCTCTGACACCGACAGCAGAGCTCGCCGCCGCTCACGCAGCTACTCGCCCATCCGCAAAAGAAGAAGAGATTCGCCGAGCTTCATGGAGGCTCGCAGGATCACCAGGTAACTCACAGAGTGGACTCTCCTACAGGCTCCCATCAGACAGTTTATCTTGTCTAAGTTTGTTCTCCACTCGAGCTGGGGCAGAAGTCGTTCTTTTATAGCTTTAAATTACAGCAAAGATGATGCAAAATTAATCAAATGAGGGGATTTCCTACTGCTCTGACTCACAAATGGAACATTTTGAGAACCTCGTTCGGATCCATTGAAACCTTTGTGTGAAGTAGAAATGAAAAACCGCAGGTACAAAGGAACAAAGTGTTTGCAAGGGTGTCGGTTCAGGGTGTCAGTTAGGCTCAAGATTTTTTCCTTCTTTTATACATTTATATCAATCAGCTATTACAAATTAAACTAGTTATTATGCTTTGTGATTGTTAGTAATGGTAACATAACAAAAGAATATTACACCACGTGGACAAAGGCTCTTCCCTTGGTGCGGCGGCCCAGGGTTCGAGTCTGACCTGTGGCCATCATCATCAGATCCCCCCTGAATTTTCCGTCATTCTTCAGCTTTCGTAAAACAATAAAGATTCAAAATCGAATCGAAAAAAAAAAAAATGCTGCATTGTTAATTCAATAACCAGATAATCACATTTACTTTCACTGAGACATGACAGATTTCCTTCTTTACGACAGAGAGCAGCACGATTCTTCGCCGTCTCTTCTCTCTGATTGAAAGAGTATTAACTCAAAAACAGATCACATATTGTTTGTGGTTGTTTCTTTACCCTGGAAATATGCAGTTTTCAGCCCTAAATAGTTCCTGCAGTCGTTCTGTAAGTCTGTTGTTATAAGACTGCATTCGTTTTAGTGAGCTGTACCTAATAAACTGGCCACTGATAACAACAAATCAATACAGATTTGATTACAAATGCCAAGAAAAATCTGTATTCCATTCGGCTCCATTGATTTATTTTGTCTTTTTAGATTTCTTTATTTATCAATGTACTCTATTCTCTATTTTCAATTAAATATGAATCAAAGATTATTAATTATTTACGAGGCTCCTTCATACTGAAATCAGATTTTTACCTTGTATCCTTTGTTATGTTATGTTATGTTATGTTATGTTATGTTATGTTATGTTATGAGTTATTTAAAATTAGATCATGCCATCTTGTCTTATAGAAACATCACTGAGGACTGTAGTTCTTAAATATAGTTTGTTGATATTTAAACTCCCACATCCTGTGAAAACACTCTTCATGTCGCCTCTCTGCCGTCTCATACTCTAAGCGTGAATAGACATAGGTGAAATGTGTGTATCTTGTCATCTTTCACTCCAGTCCTAAAGGTGCTGATGCCAAGACAACGGGATGCTGCTGAACTGAGCTGCTGCAGGCTAGTTACCCTGGTAACAGTTGCCGTGCAGCAGGATCTGGCTAGTGTGACTCCTGAAGCTCGGCCGAACAGCAAGACCATCAGAGGGTCCCCTGAGTAAAACCTGGCCTCCTCCCGTTTATTTATTTATTTATTTATTTTCTTTCTGTCGTCTTTCTGCTCCTTCATCAATTCACACAAAAGAAACTCACACCGACTCTAAAGCTGCACCCCCCCACTGCGATTACGCACTAATGTTGTAACACGGGGAGACGGAGATTAAAATGCTATCAAGGTTTATTTAAGTGGATATCGCTCTATTGCACGGGCTGTGGGTTCCCATAGCAGATACAGGAGACAAAAGCTAAGGCTGAGTAATCTACACCGCTGCTGAAATGACAAGGTGAAGCACACCTTGTAGCAGCAGGGATGCCTTGATAGCGTTTATCTCTCCCCACACCGTTGACTGTTGATTTTTCTGGGTGTTGGCCTCCACTGAGAAGATGAGGTTCTTTTGGGCACTAACAGCTAATTACCTTACAGGAAGCACTTCCAGGGTGGCTATTAACAAGACAATCTAAGCTTAAGCCTAAACTAACAAAACATGCATTTCTCTGCTATGTGTGTGTGTGATTATAGTGTAAGTATGAGTGTGAACAGCTTGGACTTTTTTTAACCCACATAGCTGCTCTCTTTCAGATCCTCCACTGATCATGGGTCTACCTAACACTGATTTGCTTTCAACCAACCAAATCTTGTCCTAATACATCATGCGTTCATCCTGATCATGACACTAACCGAGGCTCCATCCTCTCTCCTCTCATCCAGCGCTCGGAAGCGGCCGATCCCATACTACCGTCCCAGCCCTTCGTCATCGAGCTACGACAGCAGCCCCTCGCGGACCAGTCACAGCCGTAGCCGCAGCTACAGCAGCTACAGCCGCAGCAGAAGCCACAACCGGAGCCACAGCAGAAGCCGGAGCCGAAGCCGGAGCTGGAGCCAGAGTCGCAGCAAGAGCCGGAGCTGGAGCCGCAGCAGGAGCCGCTCCCGCAGTCACCACAGTTATTACAGCCGCAGCAGCTACGACAGCCCCCGCTTCTGAACGCAGACGACAGACAGCACACAAACAAACAGACAAAGAAGCAGTCCTGGTAGATTTACTGCTGTGTAGTCCGGGGGTCCCTCGACCCTAGACCATAATCCCTCTCTAATACAGAGCCTGGATCAAAGAGGAGAAATGTATTTTGATATAGCACAGTACTATGAACTTGGCTGTCACTCTTCATGTCTTCACATATACAAGGTATTAAAGGAAATGGGTTACCACATGTCAAAAATTAATTTGGTAGAGCCCAAAGAACAAATCTTGCTGTATGTTAGCACTTTCTTTCTCTTCTTCCACAAAGCAACCAAAAATGGATTAATGAAAATAAAATTCATATATATCCTAAAATATAATGTATGTATGGGTATATATATATATA
Organism: Larimichthys crocea; assembly: GCF_000972845.2. Taxonomy (NCBI): domain Eukaryota; kingdom Metazoa; phylum Chordata; class Actinopteri; family Sciaenidae; genus Larimichthys; species Larimichthys crocea. The sequence continues at coordinate 13,902,740 of NC_040032.1, forward strand.
TATATATGTATATATATATATATATATATACACAGACACATCAACGGCTTACTGTACATTTCAGATAATCTGACTTTTCCCCCTCATCGTCTCCCCAAAGACTTCCATTTCATCGAAGCACAGAGATCAACAACAAGCGAGAACAAAAAAAGAAAAGTCGGAGTCGGATGAAACTGGAAGCAAAACGGAAAGGGAACTTTTTTTTTTTTATGATAAAAAAACTGTATTGTATAGGTTTGTCTGTATAGATGTAAACTCTCTTTAAAGTCTCTTTAAGTTCTGGCTTTGTAAACTATGCACTGTATATTCCATCTAGTTCAAAGAGGCTCGTTTTAGCATGATGCATTGGGTGGAGAGACTTGCTGCTCCGAGGACGGGAACGAAAAAGTCCCATCTGCATCTGTTGTTCTCCCCTCTGACATATACGGTATGTCAGCCACCTTGCATACTGGAGGGGAGGAAACTATGTATTATGTACTTTTACTCTCTTCCCTGTTTAAGTTATTATGTTGACTCTGCTTTATGTGTGGGAGTGTGTGTGTGTGTGGGAGTGTGTGTACCTCCTCTGCAATGACCAGTGAGGTAATTATTTATGTGTACACCACTGTAGCCTGCACCTCAGGCTTCTGTATGGTACTGTACAGGAAAAACTGTCTGCAAAAAGTCTCCATGCACACTTTTTTTTGTTGTTGTTGTTGCTGACCACAGCTATTTATAATTCTACTGTATTTATTAATTTATTTATCAGGTTATTTATTATTTTAATTTATTTACCTTTTGTTCGTAAAACACTCGGATCATGCTTGGAAGATGAGATTGCTGCAAATGTATAGCCATTTGAAAATGAACTGATTATGTCCACGTTTTACACAGAACGGGCTTGTTTCTGTGGCGAAGGCTTACTGCCGGGGTGTGTGTTTAAGATGTTCTGATTTTAGCCAGTGGGACTGAGTCTTCATCCAGACTTACTCCCACGACCTCCGGCCTATTGTAAAGGTTTTCTTTTAATGCAAGGCGCTGTGGCTTTGCCTGTATCGAGGAGCGAGGGATCAGCTCTCGAACACAACCAAAACATCTCTGTGTGATTAGAGGAGAGTCCATTATTCCTCCTCTAATGTGTGTTCCCAGCCACCACATGACTCTAAATCCCTTGTATAACGGGCCGCACCATGTTTCTGTACCCTACAGCTTGTATAGGACGGTAAACAAACTGGCGATACAATCAGGGATCACCCTAAGTCTTCCTTATCATTCGTCCAGTCTCATGTCAGTCGCACAGTGTTGCATTCCCAGTGTAAGCAGACTTAACCCAATTATGATACTCTGCAAACTCTGTTAATTTATTCCAAGTATAGCATTGCCCCTTTGGTTCTACAAGTCATTCTTTGTAGTGTACAAGTTATTATACCTGACAATAAACAGAAACAAATGAGAAAATACGTAAACTCTTGTGTTGTTCTTTCTCTTTATAGCTTGCATAGTCATGCAGGTGTTGTATTGCATGTATTTCCCTACAGATGGCACTCATGAGAGCCATCCGGTATCTGATACTCATGACTGGAAAACAGGGCTGGAAGCTTCTCCAGCAGCTTCCAGTCAAACCAGGGCAGAGGAGGGTTTGTTGTCTATTTTAGGACCTGTCCAGACATACCATACACTTCTGCTGTGATATACTGTTACCCTATGGGACACTGAGACAGACAGGTGTGGCGGCTAAGTTATTGTGGAAGCTGATATGGGTGTAGCAGAAAGTGCCACTGCTACCTGCGACAGTCAACTCTGTAAATAAAAGGCTATTGTTGTGGCCACACTTCTTCTACAGTTTGGTCCAACTGCAAATCTCACATCTGTGGACTACAGGCTAATATTACCTGCACTTCAGGCAATAACCATCCATCACTTTTCCATAACTGTAACCGCTTATCAGGGTCAGAAGGGGCTGGAGCTTTTCCCAGATGACTTAGGGCGAGAGGTGGGGTACACCGTGGACACAATGCAAGTTCATCACAGGGCACATGGAGGCAAACAGCCATTCACTCATGTTCACACCTACAGGCAATTTAGAGTCACCAATTAACCTGCTGACTGCATGTCTTTGGACTGTTGGAGGAAGCCAGAGTACCCAACCAGATTTTGTATTTTTAGGTTAGTCAGCAAAGTATTTTTTTCACACCTGCAACAGACAAGAAAGAATAACAAAATGACAAAAAACACATATTGTTATCACAACTTGAATGGTACAAAATATTGTCTTCAAACTGAGGCAATTTTGTGCAATTTGAAATGATCGTTTCAAGCAAACAAAACTCTGTGGCAACCTTGAGGGGTCTGTGAGAGAATGTAAATCACCCACTTACACACATTTATACACTGACAACATTGGCTGCCATGTAAGACTCATAAGGACAGAAGCAGACATTCACACACCTCCATCTCCTGAGCCACAGCCTCTGACTCACGTTATAGCTGGATCCTATAAGTGCAGGAGCCATTTCTAAAAGCAGAGCATCTCATAAGAGTGCCAGTAAGAGGTTGGTAGGAACATATCTGTAACATACAATAAAGCCAGACTGTCAGGCTGACAATAGCTCTGAGAAAGCACAACTTACGAGTTCCCCGTTTGTGACAATAAGAACATGAGGAGCTGCAGAAAATGTCACTGACGATGATCTGATAACAGAAAATCGTGAGGCTCAACGTGAGCGGCTGAATATTGAGGATTAAGTGTAGTTTGTCTCTTCCGCGCCTACACCCTGTCCTCCTTAGTGTCATAAGTGACCTCAGGATGACTCAGCATGAAATAATATCACACCAGATGTTTGTTCTTTTAAATATTTACTGCTCTGCTTGTGTGTGTGTGTGTGTGTGTGTGTGTGCGTGTGTGCAATGTTCATTCGTATCCAAGTCACAAATTTACAACCCCATTTCCAAAAAAGTTGGAACGTTGTAATTGAAAACAGCACAGAGACAACTCATCAAATGTTGAAACTGAGAATTTGAATAATGAGAACAATTCGGCGCCAGCGACAAGTCTTAAAAAGTTGGCACGGTGACAATGAAAGACAGGAACAATTGTGAAGTGCTAAAACAAAACACCTTGTGGATCTCACGATTCATTAGGATAATTGGCAACAGGTTAGTGGGTATGAAAAGAGCATCCCAGAGAGTCTTTGTGCAGTAAAGATGAGGAAGGGGTTCAACACTCTTGGAAAACTGCATTGGCAAATAGTGCAACAATTTATAATTCATAATATCAAGATTCCGACAGCCAATAGAAATCTCTGTGCACAAGGGACAAAGCCATAGAGCAACTTTGGATGATCATGATCTTCAGGCCAGCAGACGAAACAAACACACTTCTGTCATGGACATCACTGTACGGACCGGGGGCGACTTCAAGAAACCATCGTCTGCATCCACAAATTAAGGTTGGAACTGTACCATGCAAAGAGGAAACCATTTAGAAACCAGATCCAGAAATGGCGCTGCCTTCTGTGAGCTCATTCAAGATGGACTAAGGCGAAACAGTCCTGCGGTCTGACAGGTCAAAATTTAACTTTCTGTTTAGAAATCTTTGACGCAGCGTCCTCCTGAGAGACCATCCGGCAGCACACAGTTCAAAAACCAGCATCAGTGATGGTATCGGGGTGCATTAGTGCGCATAGCACGGTGGGTACCATTAATACTGAACGATATATACAGGTTTTGGAGCAACATATGCTGCCAAGTATTCAAGGACGCCTTGCATATTTCATCAAGACAATGACAGACCACATTCCAACAGCATCTCCATATTAGGACCGCCTGCAGTCGATTGTACTTCAAGCAAGAATTCCACTTTCAAGATTACAGCAAAGTTTCTATTTTCTCAGTTTCCAGACGCTAAAAAATGAACAGAGTGGTAAACATGACCCTATTTTGTGTATTTTTACTGATAAGAGCATAGCACTGCCTGTCCTTCATATCACATCAGGGACTATACAGAGCCATATTACAAGTAGGATGTCACTCTCATCTAAGTCTGACTTAGTATGCGCTCAGCAGGCCTGGCTGATTTCCCAACAGCCACCCAGATTCTTCTGGATCTTTGCGACGTCAAGAGAGGAAAGGAGGGAGGGGATTACACATGACAGGAGAGAGGCAGGTTTATCAGAGCACTGGGCAGCTGCTTACTGGGGAGGGCCTTCCTGTTGGATTCCATTCGAGTGCTACGTCTGCCACAAATAGATACTGGAGTACCTTCCAGAATTATGTTGGGGGTGTGAGCTTGGGGGGACTTGAGTCAGAAGGGAGGGCTCTGCCGACAAGGATATAAAAGCTCTCAGCTGAGAGGCAGACAGCACATTGGGAAAACATTTTTAGAGAGGCCAAAAGGCTCTTCGTCTGCAGCCAGCAGCTCTCCACTACAGCAAGCAGCCATGACTGAGAGACGTATTCCTTTCACCGTGCTCCGCACCCCAAGCTGGGACCCATTCCGTGACTGGCAGAACAGCCGCATCTTCGACCAGGCCTTCGCCATGCCGGCTCTGCCCGAGGACTTCCCCACATTCCCCAGCACCCACTGGCCCGGGTACATGCGGCCTTCCTTCATGGTCCCAGACATGGGCGCCATGATGCCTCACTCTCCCATGATGTACCCCAATCCCATGATGGCCCAGCAGCAGGCTCGCGCCTTGACCCGCCAGATGAGTAGCGGTATGTCAGAGATCAAGCAGACCCAAGACAACTGGAAGGTGTCCCTGGATGTCAACCACTTTTCACCCGAGGAGCTGGTGGTGAAGACCAAGGACGGTGTGGTGGAAATCACTGGTGAGCTCTCATTTCTCCTTCACTGGTTTGTGCTGTTTGGCATGCTGACTAACAAAGCTCAGTATCTTCTACTAAAAACCTAAAGAGTTGAAGATTTCCTGCTTGATGCTCCCTCAGTCTCAAAGATCTGAAAGTGTTGTTTACAGGACATGTATTGGTGGTGACAGAATGTCTCACTTGATGTACTTTAGCTTGTCACTAAAGAAAAATGCTGCTGTTCTGAACAAAAAGGGCACAAGATAAAAAGGTTGGAAACCTTTTTTTCGGGCTCAAGAACAAGGCAGATGCATTGCTGCAGAGTTACATAATATCCTGAGACAATATACTGAGTTCCAGTACACCGGAGGGCGGGGGGCTTTTGGCTGCACGCCTGCGAAACAACACACAATTCAACATGTGGGAGTCGACTTTTACAGCAGCTCACAGGCGAACACAGTGCAGAGACTGTTTTACTGCACACCCAGTCTCACAATTTGCCATAAAATGTTTTCATTGTCAGTCCATTCTTGTGAAGGACCAAAGCAAAGCGGGCAAACCTGAAGAAATGTGTGTGGAATGGATCATATATCAGTGAGGCCTTTTCTCTGTTCTCTCTTCTGCCATTTCACAAAAGATCACACTCCTAGAGTTGGGGTTTTAGCCGTGACTCATCCAGTGTCCCTGCTACTTTAAAAGGACTGCTGGATATCGTCCACGTCCAGAGTCCAGGGCCTGACTATGGCCAGTATCTCATTGGTGAGAGACTGACACGGTCAAAGATAAACAAAGCTCAGGATTCAGTCCGAGTGGAATTTACCACCTCATGTTTCTCACATGTCACCAGAGAACAAGTGTGATGTTTAAAGATTATATCAGCTTTAGCGAAGAGTTTTGTATACGCACCAAGAGTGCAACAGCTCTTTCTTCACTGCCTTTCACGAACTAATGACCCTCCATGGAAAAAGTGTCTGCTTGGTGTCGGCCAGCAGTGTGGTCCTGTTGAAAAGGGGACAGCTCCCCCGAGGACAGCAACCTTTATCAGCCCGTTGTCATAACAAACCGTATTCTAAGCCAGATTGAATGGCAATGTTTCAACAGCACAGCCAGTCATCTTAGAGCCTTTGAGAGACTGACAGGACTCACGAGGATCATCTATGGCTCGTATGACCTCCGCAAAACCAAAACAGCACAGCTGAAATGTCCTGTGTTACTAACACACACAATAAATGTAATAATAAATGTCTAAATGTCAAGATTGTCTTGGCAAGAGTTAGATGCGAAGATCTTGCCCTATCCTCAACCAGTTACCAACAATCCATGACCCCAACCACAGTTATATCATTCTAAAGGTCACGTCAACAAAAGCGTCAAACTACTCGTCTTAGCGTCTACATTTTGGCTTTCAGACATGCATTGATTCTGGAGGAAGTGGCCAAAGTTTCTGTGCTTCCAGCACAGCCAGCAGATATCCAGAAAACAGATAACCAGGCAGAGATTCATCCCTAAATTCCTGAAAAACTGGAGGCGGCTGTGACGTGTTCCAGCTGGGACGCACCCAGTGGAGTTGGCGATGTTTGTGCCCAAGAAGCGCCTTGCCGCTCCGCTCCACAGATAATGCATGGCTGTGCTATTTTGATGGACGCCACGGCCAAACACGAGCTGGCCAGAAGACAGCATAGGGAATCTGGTCAATTTTTGTTAACTACGTAGTCTGCTTACTCATGGTAGAAGCACATAAACCAGGAACAATGAGCAAATCTGAGCAAAGTCTGGCTCCGCTTCTGAAATGCTTGACCACAAGGTCACAAAGCCAAGCCTGGTGGAATTTAGAGATTACTCTGCGGTCTGACACGTTTCTGCTAAACTCTATAAACAGACACCTGCATAAAAATGCAGATCATGTTTATAAAAAGCGAATTCATCGCCGATAAAGAGAAAAAACAGAACACCTCTGGTGCCAAAATCTCAGTCCCTCGCCTACAGATTTTGCATTCATAGGCAGATATCTTTTTATAGAGATTGCACAAGCAAGCACAGGTGTAATTAATTAAAATAATGTTACTGTGCATGCCAACATACTTGAATTAAGCCATAATTAATTGTATCAGTTAGACCTGTGACAAAACAAAAAGAGCAGCTGAACATCATCTGAATGTTCAGAATAATCAAAATACTGAATCAAGTTAAGTTTGTTTGTCGTCGGTAAGCATGAGGTGAGACAGATGCAATACTTAGCAATAATTAGTCTATGACGTGCATCCTGCACAAACCTTTGAACTCACATTTGTTCCACACCATGCTGTCATTCCCTACTAGTGCTCCTCACCCCTAAGCGTCTTTATTCCATTTAATATTCATTTTACAAGATGTCTTCCTGCATGATCTTTTATTTATAACTCCTTATAGTGAACGTGTCTTTCGGATTAGTGTCACATTGAGATAAAAGTATGTTGTCTGTGCCCTCAGGCAAGCACGAGGAGAGGAAGGACGAGCACGGCTTTGTGTCCAGAACCTTCACCAGGAAATACACGTAAGCGTTCTCAGTATTTTAAAGTTAATTATCAAAGAATACGCACGTAGGATTAAATCTGACCAAACTTTACAAGCCGCTGATGAAAAGAAGCAACAGGCTCATGTAATATGTCAACAACTCACTTCAAAACTTAAAGAGTTCTTATTAAAAATGGTTTGTTTGGGCTGTTTGATGCCTGAATTTCCATGGGGGAAATGCATTTCTCAGTCTGGCTTCAGATTCCTGTGATTTTTTCTTAATGTGGCTTCTCTGCCATGAGTCTCTTTAGTTTTGGGTTGGTCCGGCCTGTAGAGGGCTGACTGCTGCTGATAGCTGAATTTCATGCTCTGAAAAGCAGCAGCAGCCTCCACCTCTTTGTGTTCATCCCCTCCTCTGTCGGAGCTTTCAGCTTCATAGGGCTCTGCTGCCATCCAGGGGCCACAGCACACACTGATAAAGACAAACTGGATCTGGATTTTTACCCCCATCAAGAATGACTCAGGGATTAATGCTTCAGTCAGTCTTTGTTTAAGCAGTGGCAGTGATTGGAGCTCCAGTTTCTTCATGTTTTATTGCTCTCCTCCAGCCTTCCCCCGTCAGCTAACGTCGAGAAGGTGACCTCCTCCCTGTCTCCTGAGGGGTTGCTGACCGTGGAGGCTCCTTTGATCGTACCGGCCATTGAGTCCTCAGAAACCACGATACCTGTCACCGTGGACACACAAGGTGGCGTGGTGAAGAAGTAGGAGGACAAGCAGCACAGTCTGCCACACACACACACATATATATTCAAACACCTTTTTTTGTACAAAATGCTTCTATAGAAAGGTGAGGAAGCAGCTTATCGCTCTTCCAAGCACACTTCACACAGCGGAGAGAGGAAAGCGAAGGGATTGCCCTTGCTCTCCTCTCTCCGCTCTCTGTCTCTGGTAATGAGCCAACCCCAGCTGAGTGCACTGTGTAAACACATCTGCACCAATGCCATATGCCTGCTCATTCTGCTGTAATTACACTCTTCATCTGAATGTAGGAAATCTCAGCTTAACCCTGCACACTCTCCCTCCCTCACTTGCACACACATACACCTTTTTTTCTGACTAAACCTCCTTCATGATGCCTCTACAGACACACTAAAGCAGATTTAAGAAGCACAATCACAGCCACTATAAGTGTAGAACAATGCCTGGTGGTCGTCTGCCTGGACTGGAAATATACTGGCTTTATGTTGCCTTTTGAAACTATTCAGTCGTGCAAAAAGAAAAAGAATAAAGAATAAAGAACCAACAAAATATTGAGTCTCTTCTCGTTTTATGAACTATTTTATTTGCATGCTGCTGGTGACATCAGAGGTGACATCCTGAAGCAGCTACTGTGCCTGGAAACAGGAAGATAATAACTAAGTGGAAACACTGAGTGTCTTAATGCTTGTGTGTCTTTAATTATTCATCTGATGGTTATCCATGCAAAAGAGAGCAAGTTAGCAAAACGTGTTGAGTGATGCAGGCTGTTGCCTTTTAGTATTTTGTAATCCGACATAGAAGAATAGTGCCCCCATCAGGCCGTCTGATCCTAACACAGATCCATAATGCACCTGGTTTCTTCTAAAATGCATATAAACAAACATTTCGTCCTGTGATTACACTCTCCCCATCAGCCATTAAAGATGAGGTAATATCATAATATCACTTACATACATACATACATACTGTAATCATGTGACCTTCAGCAGCCATGACTCATGCAGCATAGAGAGGGGGGATGTAAGTTCATCCTGACACTGGCCGCTGATCTGTGGATGACTGAGCCGGGTCTGTACAAAGCGGAAATATGAGATGGGTGTCATATGTACAGAGAAATAGGCCCATTTTCTGCTGCTGTGTATGTGCACTGAAATGTGTCATAATGCCCCGGAATTGCATAATTCCATCATACACAATGTCTCTGATGAATTATTAATGCGCAGATAGATACATAATTGATGGAGATTCGGTCTCGGCTCTCGACTGGGCAAGGTCATTTAAAACAATTGCACCGGGCATGGATGCTATAGAGGGGGAAGAGTCTGCCGGGTAATGGTTAATACAACCACTAATTATATCATTAGTGATTAATCTATTGATGCCTATCTATTGGATAGATTGTCATGAAATTAGTTGCAGATATTTAAGATCCATCAAGGATGAATTATAATTTTAGAACCAACATGGTAATACTGATGTTAGTTCAAAACAGTAAAAGCCCACATAGGTAGCACAGCTGTTAAACCTTAAACCTTGTGGATTAATCATTCATAACTTAGTCTTCAAAAATGTCAAAAAATATTGCACACAAGCTACCAAATCCCAGGATGATGCCTATAGGTGTGAATGTGAATGTGAGTGTGAATGGTTGTTTGTCTCTATGTGTTGTAAGCCCTGTGATGAATTGATGTACCTGCCTCTTGCCCAATGCCAGCTGGAAATTGGTTGCAGCCCTTGTGACCCTGATGAGGATAATCCATCTTTAAAAAATTGGCATAGAGCAGAGATCATACTCACTTAAGAAATGCACAATTCTCATCAACTGAAGAAAATGTAAGCACACATTTGACAGCCCAGTGTTTCCACATATTCTCTGTTATGTCATGTTTGCTGCTCAGACTGTGAGTCGTGGTTAAGACATACAATACATGACTTTTCTCGGGGTAGACCATGTGTACGTGTGGCTTCAGGGACGTAGTTTGACTGGTACTGTGTTTTTTCTAGTTTGTAGCCTGACAGGAGACGGGAGCTCTGTTTTTTCTCACTGCCGTGAAGCTTTAACAAGAGTTACATAACTCAAAACGATATAAGCACAAATTCAGTTCCTGTAGCGCCTTTTAATAGATGTTCACTGGATTTTATCAGGCGTTTGAGAAACTGATCTGGATTCGTGTGCAAATCTGAACTGTGGAATTCCTAAAGTGATGTGCCTGAACACTGTTAGTACACCGGTAAATGAAAAAGGTGACATGAGGTAAGTTTTTTTTGTGTTACCAAAAGGGGAGATATTTTAAACTCGTAGATTTCCTGCACATTTTTTAGGACACATAAAAGTACACAGATAAGTAGAGGAACTAGGCCAGCAGCAGCCACTGGAAATTACATCATAAAACCATATCAGCTGAGGGGCCTTTAGCAATCAATACAGTGTACAGCTACATGCATTGACGCTTTGTGATTTTTAGTTAATGCTTGCCTCCTTCCAGTTATTCATCAGTCAGCGCTGGAAGAAATGAAAGATGTGACAACCGGTGACTTTCTGAGAGGCTGGTGGTTTTCATCACTTCTTTTTCTCTTCCTCCCTGTCAACTTCTAGTCATTCATGTTACGTGCCTGCCCATTAATGCACATACCAAGTCTACTCTTGACTCCAAAGCTGCGGGGGAGATCTATTTATAGAGTGCTCTGCTATGCACTGAGCCTCCAGCATGTTGTATAGTTACACAGGGTAGATAGCGGACATGACCTGGCGCTTATCAGCAATATTTGACTCTATAATACACATTAAAACAGATGTGTGAGTATGGAGTTTTGGTCCATTTGCTGAACATCATATTCATATATAAGCACTTATATTGTAAGTATGCAGTGCTATGTATATTCAGTAATTGTATCCACACACAGTCATTCATGCCATTCATAGGAGCCAAGCAGACACTGTCTTAAGACGAGGCAGCACTTTCTAAACCACTTAGCATTTCAACTTTTCCTCCTCCATGAGTCACCATTTCCTTCCAGTTTAATGCAGGTCTAAATTATTCATGCCAATCCCCATCAATCCAAGCAGCAACCCAGTCCTTAAACCAAGGGAAGTGCCTCGCGTGAGGAGCTGTTTGCTACCGGGCTGCTGATTGGATCCTTCAGAGACCGCAAACATCCTCCCTGTACTCAGGCTGACAGGCTGAAGAGGCTGAAGAGGGCCGGCTTTAACCGAAGAGGTTCTCAAGTGATCTCGAAGCGTAGCAGGAACAGATCATTTACACAAGGGGGATTAAACAAATGTGAAAATAAACAAATTCAAATTCAGTTTACAGGACATCAAACTTTATTATAGACAGATTCACTGAAGTGGGCATCTAAGGACTCTTCTGTTTCTCCACAGTCACTGTAAATATTAGTCATCTGTCATCATTACCATATATTACATGTGTCCTTTTTCTTGTTGCCAGCAGACATTTTGACTTGTCGTAGCAGTAAAAGCACAGGAGTTACTAATAACAATGACAGACGTTGTGTTACTCACATCTGTACTTTTCTTACTATGACATCTGTTTAAAAGCTCAATGGCTGATATCTCTTTTTATGTTGAAACTCTTCACTTATGGTCTAAAAGAGGAGGATACGGTAACATTAATACAGTTTCCATAGTTTTCTTGTTGACACAGCCTTATTCACAGACTGTGCCTTTAAATGAGTCACGATGTACGTTACAACTACACAGTCGCTGCCCTCAGTCAAGACCTCAGCAAGGCTCAGCAAGGATATACGGGCCTGTCAACCAATCAGAAGAGAGGTCATTAATATTAATGAGTGAAAATACAACATAAAACATCCTATTTTTGCCAGAGCTTCGGAGAGTAGCATGACATTATTGAGATGGTTTTTGGTATTTAAAACTACTATATGGATATCTCGTCTTATATTTTATGGATATCCAAACTTGAAATTAAAAGCTGGAAAGCTGGAGAAGTGTACAATATCGGACCTTTAACTGCTGAAACATATAAACAAAGATGGTGACAGCTATTAAAAATGGCACATAAATAAAAACTGTTCAAGATGTTCTGGCTCTGGCTCTGTTTACGTTGTGATTTATTGGAGCAGAGAGAAAGCTTGCTTTGTGTACAATGTGCTGTGCTACACCCAGTACAGCACACCTCGCTGTCTCACTTCTAAAAGTAACTTAATAAAATAGAGGCCAGGCGTCTTTTGATGAAGTTATACTCGTGCATGATAACTAACTTTCTTATAACTGGTAAAAAATCATCATAATAGTATTTAAGTTTCCTTTCTTTAATGGTAATTGCCACTACCTCAGTGATTTGGCCCTGTACAATGTGTCTATTGATGAATTTACTACAGTGGAAACATGGAGCAAAGTCCAGCACTGATAAACGTGAAACAACAGGAACAGCTGGGGATCAGAGCGGCTTACACTCCAGGGTTTGGCAGCGCTAAATGATTCTCACCAAGATTTATTTCAGTATGGCACAAGCACAACACAAATCGTGCTTACCAATTATTGATGTGCATTAGCGAGGCTTCTCATGCATATTAAACTTTTATTTTACCAGCTGTGAAAGCATCTGAAGGAAACAGCTCTGCAGAGCAAACCTTGATGTGAAATGTCCCTTTAATGACATTTCATGTTGCAGATCTAATGACCACCTTTAAGGCAGACTCGAACACTTGTGTCTCACCGGACCACTGCAGACTTTGATCATAAAAAACAAACTAGATCTTCAGAAGCTCTGATATCTTCACGGACTGAAGATCTCTGAGAGCAGCACACTCAGAGGAGAGCAGGTGGTGTGCTTTTTTTTTTCTCCTTAGCAACAGCTCCTGATTGGCTAGTGACAACACCTTAGACTAGGGCAGTCATCCAATGACATGTGAGGGTGTTGATTGTCTTTCGACCAATTAGCACTCACCAGCTGTTCAAATAATTACTTCTGCCTCAGTGACTGAAGATGCTAAGGAGTCCAATTGTAGCTCATCAGTTTACAGTCATCCCTGGTTCGTCTGTCTGACTTACCTGCAGAGAAGTTTCTAGATTTAATGTTGATAACTGTCTTCACCTGTTCTTGGTCCAGTTGGATGTAGTATGTAGTACCTTTATGTGAAATGGAGGAAACAGACCATTTAAGGCATCTATCACAGATGAACTGACTCCTTTAGCAGCCTCCTCCCATTTCTAGTACAGGTCACATATTCTTGTTAGAGAGTCTGAGACATCCAGAAGAGCCATAAAAATATGATATTAACCTTCCAAACAGTTTTTCTCTGCAGTTTAAAGACTCCTCTTCTGATCTCATGGGGCTAATGGACTACAAATTCTTCCTTACAGTGTCGTAAGATGGTCTTTTTTTTATTTTCCTTGACTCCCTGTCGAATGTTTGATGCCAAACTTGACCATGCCGTCACAATAAAGGTATTTTAATTATTTTAAACAGAGTGCCTTGGAGCTTTCTTGTGTTTTTTTGAGTCCAGGATGTGCTCCTACACAGACGTTTTTGTGTAGGAGCCACGATGAATAATCATCTGTTCATCTCGTGGGGCTAATGAACTACAAACACTTCCTTACATGGTACTTTAAGGATAGTCTTGCATGTATATGTTGTTACTTTTAGGGCACCATTAGCTAAATAATGTATTTGGACCCAAGTTGACCACTAATAGTGATGGAAACTAAGCTTGTACTGTACTGTGAGGTACTTTACATGAATCCAAATTCAATTAATACTACAAAACTAGCAGTGTGAGGGAGCCCAATCCTGTGCAGGCCTACAGAGTCCTGAAAAAAGGTCTACTCTTGACCTTTGAACTACCCAACAGTTCAGCTCCATCTTAACCAGCTAGACTAAAATGTTCTCCACGTCATGTTCATATTTTAATATGGAGGCCTTCAAGTGACTTATTATTCAAGTTGTGTTTGCTGTACACCAAACATAGCCAGAAATATTTTGCAGTCTTTCACGATTTAGTTTTTATCTGTAGCATTTTTAAATTTCTCGTTATTTGACCGTCAGAGAAAGAAAAAAAAAGCATTAACACACTCAACTGTCAAATATGTTCAACTTGCCGTCAGCCCTTACCAAGAATTGCATGTCACCATAGCGATGTCCGTAACAGATCAATTTATTGTTAACAATCACTGTTTTGGTATAGCGTACTTCAGCAAATGGAGTAAAGAAAACACAGATTAAAATAAGGTCTAGCTAACAATCGCAATAAAAAGAAATAAATAGAAAATAATCCGATTAAGGTCTAGTAATTCCATGTTCATATGAATACATAACATCTACAGTATAAGTTAATAAATTGAAGCTACTGTATAAATACATCACCAGCATGCACAATATTGTATTATGGAGAATATTGGAGCAGTTATCATCTTACACTGAAGAAACAGTATAATAGGCAAGTGCATTTCTTGACCAAGAAGAAACTGAAGACAAAGTAAATCCACAAACCTCAAATCTGCTTTTAGAGCTTTTCAACCTAACATTGCATGTGCTCTGTCCACAAATTAGACTTAGTTCACTAATCGAGTCTGTGGTTCCAGGTGCCGTTTCAGAGATCCTACTGATTGTTATGAAGATAGCATAATTGGAGAATAAGGTTGGACTCATGATCAAATCACCACATTTCTTTTTTTTTTCCCTTCGATTTTTAATTTCTGTTGGTTTTTATTTCGCTAGCTAGATTTCCTCGAATCGAATCGAACGTTAAGGAGCCAATAGATGTTGTTATAGTAACGACAATACTGACAATAAGAATTAGGTGTCCAAAAACAGTTAATTTATTTAATAAAGCACATCAGCACATGAGAGGGACAAGCTGCACTAAGTTTACTTCATGAATTTTGTCTTTTTAGTTACAGTAATGACTTGTTTGACTGAGCTGGACACATACCTGACACAAAGCAAACAAAAACATTATTTTATTTTTTTTAAATGTTATCTTCAATAACAGAGACAACCTGCTTTTCACTTCAACGATCATAGTGGTGGTGCAAACTAAAGATGTCGGTGTGTGTTTTTTCGAAGTTGCACGATGAAGTTTTGACACCCCTAACAGCCCGTCTTCATCTCTGTAACCCGTCTTGCTCTCTGTCTGTCTCTCTCTCGCTCGCTCGCTCTCTAAACAAGGCCATGACATTCAAGGTTACTCGTTAATTTTCTTGTTGCTCAAGCATCGGAACTCAATTTCTGAATGCTCCTCCCCTCACCAAATACAATAAGACAGCTCAGCTTCATTTGCGCGATAAGACCAGTCTCTGCCAGTGTGTGGAGGTATCGTTACCCAGTAGTCACACTGTGATGAATGACATACCTCTTGCTTCTAAAGTGGTATTTTGGCAAATGCTGCAGAGGCTACCAAGGAGGGGGTTTCATTCTTTTATTCGTTTGTGTTTTTTTTCTCTTTAATCGATGTTATTACTCAAACTAAAATGGTCTTCCCTCCTCCTGCTTTTTTTTTTTTCTTTTCACTTTTAATTTGTTGAAAAATAAAGAACAGCAGCCGCGTTAGTACCATCGGCTAAATTGGCCGCCGACGTTCCACCACCCGCCCCTCCCCACCCCTCTTTTTTTTTTTTGTAATTTCTAAGAACTTTTTAACTATTATTATTATTTTTTTGTCATCATTTGTGAGCGCGCGTGTTGTGTTGTTTTGGCAGAATGAGGTTTTGGGACTCTTTTTAGTTGTTGCCCTCTCCTCCCTCGTCGTCCTGCTGGTCGCTCGTCCACAGCGTCAAGTTGTCTCGTAGCAGCTGCATGATGAGAGTGGAGTCTTTGTAGGAGTCCTCGTTGAGGGTGTCCAGCTCGGCGATGGCGTCGTCGAAGGCGGTCTTGGCCAGGTGGCACGCTTGCTCTGGGGCGTTCTGGATCTCGTAGTAGAAGACGGAGTAGTTAAGAGCCAGGCCCAGGCGGATGGGATGGGTGGGCTGCATGTGCTCCTTGCTGATCTCGTGGGCCTCGCTGTAGGACTTCTCAGAGGACTCCACCACTGAGGCTCTCTTCTCCCCTGTGGCGACCTCGGCCAGGTAGCGGTAGTAGTCGCCCTTCATCTTCAGGTAGAACACCTTGCTCTCGTGCTGCGTCTCGTTGCAGTTCTTGATCAGGAAGTTGTCGAGGAGATTGAGCACGTCCTGGCAGACAGCCTCCAGCTCCTTCTCGATCTTTTCCCGGTAGGCCCGCACCATCTCGATCTTCTTCTCGTTGCCGTCGGCTGACGTCTTCTGCTCAATGCTGGAGATGACGCGCCAGGATGAACGCCTGGCCCCAACCACGTTCTTGTAGGCCACGGAGAGCAGGTTCCTCTCCTCGTTGGATAGCGCTTCGTTCAGCTCTGTGACCTGAAAGACAAGAAGGAAAGGAAAAATATGCAGACGTTAGGTCTCAGCTGACCACTAAAAGGGCAGCTATAACCTGTAACATGCTAAAAGGTATGACTATTGCAACAATTCAGTCCTTTGTGCACACAATCTACAGCAATCACAAGGCGCTGGACAGCATGACCAGAGGAATACAAAGCTACAGCTCTGTCACAGATGCCTCCGGACAAACTCTACAACACCCAAGGCAACAGTCACTGCATCCAGCGGGGTAAACCACGCCTCCAGCTCACTGACATCAACCTCTGAGGCGACTCCTGATTGGCTGTCCACAGCTCTGAAAGCTGGTTTTGTTTTGTTTGGATAGGCCTGTGTCTGGCTGGAGGATTTAATCCTTTATACCCCACTGGAACTGTGCAGCAGAGGCATCTTTACAGACCTTTTCTGGGTATAAAGCCTGTTGTTACGTTCCCTTTTTTCCAGCACAGAATTCAGTTGCGTGAGCAGACCAAAGCACGGGGGGCCCCGGCCGATCACATGGAACAAGTCCTCACAATGCCTTTACTGAACGCTATATTGGTCACCATAAAACTACATTCTGGGTTTAAAACGGAGGGGGTTGGGCTGATGTACTGGAACATGGAGCTGCTAAAGAAACTTACTACTACATTAAGTCAGCATTTACAAACTCAACATTGTCTGTGTGAATAAGTTTAAGCATGTAGCACTGTAGTGACAAGTCTAACATCAGCATGCTAACCAGGGCACATTGGCAATGCTAACATGCTGATGTTTAACAGGTACCATGTTCGCCATGTTCGCCATCGTAGTTTAGCACGGTAACATTTGCCAATTGGCGGTTAACACAAAGACTGAGCCGAGGCTGATGGGAATGTTAGTTTTACAGGTGTTGGGTCGTAAACCAACCAACTAACCAGGTTTGTCAAAGTTATTACAATTCATATCAAAATGGACATAAATGTCTGTAGCAAATCCAGCAATCAAACTGCTGTGGAGGCAGTCCCATGGTGGCACAAGAGCAAAAGTAATTAGGATTCAGCATCTGGAAACAATGAATGCCAAATTTGTGCCAATTTATTCAGTAGATTCTGAAATATTTAAGAATATAACATGAAACTATGACCTGCTGGTGGTGTTAAATGGCTAGTAAAGGAATCGCCAAAGTGTTTTGGATTCATCCTCAGGGGAACATGAATATCTTAAAGTGGTGGACTGACGACGGCAGTGTGGCTAAAAATAATACTTTTTTTTAATCTTTTCGGGTAGATCTCTTAATCTCATTTTGTAAAATCATAACAAGACAAATCCTGATGGTTGTACTGCACGGCAGAGCCTCAGTGCCTTGCTCAAGGACAGAGCAGCTCAAACCTGTGACCACTGAGGTGCGTCGCAGTCACTATGAGTCAGCAGCTGTGTCACTCTGCTTTGGTTTGACTACCGTAACACACTTTAGCTGCTTATCCCTGTTCTGGTTG
The DNA here is from genome assembly GCF_000972845.2 of Larimichthys crocea. NCBI lineage: Eukaryota > Metazoa > Chordata > Actinopteri > Sciaenidae > Larimichthys > Larimichthys crocea. The sequence continues at coordinate 13,920,611 of NC_040032.1, forward strand.
TTACTACAGTCTCTGTTCATGCAAACATATGACTAATCATTTGTTCATCTGATGAACTCATTCGCAGCATACATACAAAGTCCTTATAAGCATCTATTCGCCTCTTCCAAGCCGAGTGATGCGTAAAGCAGCAATCACAGTTCAATGCAACGCGGACACATCCATCTTCTTTAATAACATTACTTGAACTGTAAAAAAAAAAGGGAGGGAGGGAGGGAGTGGATGGCAAAGAGGAATCAGTGATGCAATCTCCTGTTTCCATGGCGACCACAAAAACCTGCTTTGTTTGTGAGAGCCATACTGTGTGGCTGCGCCCGGAGACGCTGGCCACAAGCTTCTAATTGCGAGGCTGCTGACACGGCTGATGGTATGGAGAAAGCTGCAGCGCAGTGGGTGGAGACACAGCGATTTCATATATCACACCTTTCGACTGACTCACACGACGGGAGTTGGCCCTGGCAATGTCATATCTAAGGCTCGCTATAGGATACAAATGACTGAGAAGGGAACGGCTCCAAAAACCTACAGAGCAACCTTTTCACTTCAATCACAATGCGACCTTTGAAATGGCATGCAGTGCCTGAGGATGGTGATGCTTTGTTCATTCCTCTCAATGAAGATATTTCAGTCTCTGAAGGTGAGGGAAGTGTTCAAAATGGAGATGGCTCATCTTCTTTGCTTTATACTGGAGATTCATGCTGCCCAGAAGATGAACCATCTCCATTTTGAACGCTTCCCTCACCTTCAGATATTGAAATATCTACACCGAGGGGTTGCCATAAAATCTTGGCACCAGTAGACAAATTTTCTTCCATGTACTCAGTGAATTATATTGGCACAGATAAATGTTGTGCCCATACCCGTGGTTGCCAGGCGTGCCAAATAGTTGTAAAAGTAAAAGAGATTCCCATCAGCCTTTGCTGCACTTTCTGTTATGTGCCAATTAGCAAATGTTGGCAAGCTAAACTATGACGTATGTATGTGCACGACACACTCGCACATTGACAAACATGGCGGAAGGCCGAGCTGATACGCCGGGCAGCGAGGAGCTCTTTCCTCACGCTCCGCCCGCCAATCAGACACTCAGATTGGACAGCCTGAAATATCTCCGAAGCAGAGAACATCCAGGTGGATTCACGGACTAAACTGAGTCCGACTCGCAATTTACTGCGCAAAATATAATGTCTGACTTTGTGTATTTCATGTACCAGCTTCTAAATCTGAGTCCGACTCGCAATTTACTGCGCAAAATATAATGACACGAAGAAGTTTCATTTGATTTGTGTCCGATGATTAGACAGAGTGAGAGACAGACAGACAACAATAACAGAGAGCGAGCACCGGCCTCAATAAAGCTGTAAATCAGCGAAATAAAAAGTTATTTCCTGCTTGTTTCACAGCAGCCATGCCCACCACCAGCTTAACAACCTAACAGAGCTGCAGATGACCAGAAGATGAACCCTTTTGCTCTAAAACCAGTACTAAACCAAACATTTAAAGATTACTATGAAATTTACTGCACAACAGTATCTCATGGCAGTTTTCCTCTGGCGCCACCCTAAAGCTAAATGATCAAAGTGGTCCAAAAGGTAAATCATGGCCAGAAAAAGTTCAAGTTTTAAGCTCCCCAAAGGAAGCACCCCTTTAATTTGTTAAATTTGTGTGCCTTGTTTTGTGGTGCAGCCTCTTAATATGAACATGAACAGGGCCACCAGTAGGACTGTAGGTATTTGTGCTTGCTCTCTAAGGAGTGTCTCAACGCAAGACGTCGTAAAAATTTACAACTGACATAAATATAATGACCCCTGTACCGGAAGAGTATGAAGACAGACAAACAGTAAAAGACATCCGTTGCGTAATGATCCCACTTAGAAGCACAAGTCACCCTCACCCCCCCCAACTAGTCATTGCTCAAGCGCAACCTCAGCTCTATACCATAGACCATTAATTTACAATTAGCCTAAACAAGTATAGAAAGAGTGCCACAGGCGGAGTAGGTCAGTGCTGGAGCAACAGAGTGGTCAGAAAAACAAGGCCTAAATAGCACGTCTGTAAAAACATGGCAGCCTTTGTTTCAGAAGGCTGCAGGGCGAGCAGAAAGCCCTGACGGAAGCTGTGGTGCGCCGATGACAATAGAGCTCTGTCTACCCATAAAGCTCATCAATCGCGCCTGCTCTCTCGTGACTCATCCTTGCACAAGGCAGTCAAACTTCCAAAAACAACTGAGTGTTAATGCAAACAAAAGGCCGGGCAGGATGATCAATAATTTCCTCTTTGACAACTCTCTGCATGGCCATTAATCCACAGGAGGAACACAGTAAGAGCTGTAGAGTTGGGATGTGTTGGGCCTAAAGTAAAGGCTGGGTTAGACCTCACTGCTCGCCTGGCCTTACATTTCCATTTAGTGGATCACAGTCCACATAAAGAAGGCTTGCCACAGTCCCACAGCTCCACATTTCCTCCTGTTCCACGCTTTCCTTCTGTCCTTTCCTTGCTCATTTGCTCTCACTCCCCGGTCGATCCTAACCTGATGCGACAACCCTCCCCGCCGACCCTCTTTCAGGCAGCGGAGCACAAAAGGCGCCGTGGACTACCTGACGTCACTGGCGGTGTGAATAGGGCTAGAGCCCGGCGCTTAGGAAAAGGGGGATGTAAGCCGGTGTGTGTGTGTGTGTGTGTGGGTGTGGAAGAGGGAGCTTCGAGTGGCTCTTTGTTGCTACGCTACCACGTATGACAGTAGCTTTTTTTCCCTGTGATTACAGCTGATGTGCATAGCCGAAAATAAGACACGTAGAGGGGATGATCACTGAAAAGGAATGAGAAAGATGTGTAGACCTAATTAGGCTGCTGGACTTGGTATGGAGAGAGAGGGGGACACGACAGGAACAGGCAAAAGCAAAAGTAAAACCGTAAAGCCCTGTTGCATGCTGGTTCATGTGTCAGATGTTTCTGTGAGGAAGTAATAACTCACACTTTTGTGAGTGCTTCAGAGGTCAAATGTGGGTTATGACAACGCCTTCTAATTCACATCTATGATAGAAAATATAATAATTATTGATTTAAAATTGACGTTACCTGCTGTAGAACAACGACTAAGTCAGACTAATGGATAAAAACAAGTGATCATGTTGTGTTTTCTTTAAATTCCTCAGTTAGTTGTTAGTTAGTTGTGTTACGATGACCCTAATATTATTGTGTAATTGCATTACTAATACTTTGTCACAGAGCGTGTATGACACACGATTCACACTCATGTTTTTTAGGTGGGTCCATCTTCTTGTTCATACTTTCCGGGTCTGTAATAATCCTGTACACTCATTCAGGGCCATGAAATCCCCAACAAACAACACTCATCGTGCTGCTGAAGCAATAAAGGTGACAACTTCCAACCAATTCTTCAACAAACATGAGCTAAGAAGATGAAACAAGAACAGAGAGAATATTCTTAAGACCCGATCTTAAGATGGTGGAACGGTGTCCTCGTTTTCCCCCAGAGTTCCTGCTGACCACGCTAGTTTCGCTTAGAAATCATTACCGTGCTGCTACAGACCATTTTATAATTATTCAACATCTGTAGGTACTGGATAATATCTGAAGCAACGTGACCACACTGGATAATGCCAGAAACTGCTGTCATGCTTCATATTAATAATCCTATGAATCTCAGAAAATGTTTGATTACGTGGGTGTTCCGGCCAAAATTTAAAGGGGAAAAATGAAAGGTACTGTTGATGGTCACGTTGCTTCAGATATTGGTGAGACGGATGAAATATGATACAGGAAGTATAGTTTGTCTATTGCACATGGAGGCTGTTTAGATAGATAGATTTCACAGCTCCTGAAAGTTATCACAATGACGAGGATTTTCTCTCGTGACAACCACATAACAGACAAACTAATCTACAAATGTGTACTTGAATGTTTTTATTTGGCCACCGCAGTGCTACTTAAAGGCGCCCTGTGCAATTTTTGACCACTAGTAGCGCTGTAGAGTAATGTTTTTATATAAAGTAGATTTTAAAATGGATTTGTAAATGTTTAATGAGGAAGGAAATTAACTTAAGATGTTTGTTAGAACCTTTAATAAAAATTACTATGGCTTTATTGAAAACTCGATTCTGGTTGGTCAGTTAAAGCTGTATATAGTCTGTTATTTCTGTATAGCAGACCACTTCGATGTATAAAACGACTGTTGCTATCGGCGCAGTTGTGATCGTAGCCTCTGGAGAACCACATCGGATGCAAAAAATCATTTTTAAAACTTTGTTTTGTGTCGAATTATCTTAGCTCAGCTTTGTGTTACGTACAACAAGCTGCCCATTGACAATCTAAGACCTTTCCGATTCATGTCGGGGTTATTCATGTCATCTTACCTAGCTGTGGCTTGGAGGTAGAGCGGGTCGTCCACTAATCAGAAGATCCCCGGTCCGATCCTCTCCAGTCTACGTGCCGAAGTGTTATCCCGCACATACTGAACCCCGAATTGCTCCCATTGGCCAAACTGATGAGAACTTGGCACCTTGCATGGCAGCCAATACCATCAGTGTATGAATGTGTGTGAATGGGTGAATGAGATACGTACTGTAAAAGCGCTTTAAGTGATCGGAAGACTAGAAAGGAGCTATATGAGTACAGTCCATTAACCATTTGATAAGCTGACACATGTACGACTCTGCAAGATGATTGTAAAATTCATAAATGAAAATATCTATACAAGAAAATCCAAATAAGATTTTTGGTGTGCGGGATAACACTGTGTAATTTGGTAGCAATACATACAGGAGACAACACTGAGAAGAGAAACGTGAAAAAGAAGTCTGTACACCACAACGAGAACGTGTTTTCAGCACCCAGAAAGGAATTACAGGAATACTCTCTTCTTATTCCTTATTTAGCCTTTTTCCTTTTCTTTGTAACTACATTACAACAGCACGTTACAGAACGATGTATCACTGCGATGCCTTTAAATTCCCTAACGCTTGTTAACCATGACTAAGCAAAAGCAAAAGTAGATATCTTAGCAACTGGATAATGCTATTTGATGATAAGGTAAGATGAACTGGGAGGGGAGCATCACTCATTTCTGCACGTATCGCTGCAAATGTAAGTCTTGAAACAAACGATGATGATTACAGTGTGCGTAGGAAGGAAGGGTGGGCGTTTCTCGTAGTGCCTCTGTGACTCACCACAGAGTCAAGACTCATTTCGGGACATCCTGAAATGTCCTGAGATGACACTGGCTGCATCAATAATTGGATTGAGGTTCAGGAGTACTTGAGAAATAAAGAACGATAAGTTTGATGCTTTCTATGCCCCCCGGGACAAAAGCTCCAAAATGAGGATGATAGATGAGGATGAACTAGAAAACAGGAAACGGTGACAGAGAGACATTTTCTGGGGCTATAACCCTATTTCCTACTTAAGTAGCAATCAGAATCTGAAATAAGCTCATTATAAAAAAAAAAAACATACTGTTCCATTCACACCAAGGGCACATTTTGAGATCTCATTTGATCATGTGCTCCTCCCACAAGATGCATCACCCCACTCACACCCACTCCCTGTGAAATTAATTCTGAAATCATGAAGAAAATAAATCCTGATCATTCCCGCACACAGCAGCGTTTTCTATTTAAAGTGTTTCCTGCAGTAGAAAAGAAGACACAGGTAGGATTTTTGATTGAAGCTGAGAGAACTCAAAGTGGATTAAAAAAAATAAATAATGCGGATTCAACTCCCCGTTTCTTTTACCGGGTTGTGTCGTTACCCGTAGCAACAGACAACCGGACGCTGGAGGTGTCAGATTGGGAAATTTTAATCAACGTTATTGAGTGTGACCGCCGACATGAGTAACTGGCACGCCGTTTGGTTTATTTCAGCATTCGGTGGCATATAGTTGCTGCATTTACAGCACATGGATAGTTAAGTCCAATAACAGCCTGTCATATTTTCATATATTGACAGGGCAATCAGTCCCGTCTGCCCTCGAGCAAGTAAATTCTGCACCTTCAACATTTCTCTTGGGACCTGAAGAACCTGCAGGATCACTCACTAATGATACCATATAGATAACTTTGCTTATCTGTGGTTACACACACGGGAAACTCAACGTGTTATCGTCTCATCTTAAATTATTCGAATGCATGCAGGCTGATAATTGGCTCTTCTGTTACTCCCTGAGATTTACAGACATATAGACACTTATTTCTCTATCTAACGCAGCAAACATTATATAGTACAGTCAGTCTATATATATATATATTAGATACATTCTGTGCATGGAGCAGCTGCAGCACAATGCATTCGTTATTACATTGAACGGACGTCCATCCATGGGAGAATAATGCATCCAGTTCATTAAGTGTGATGGAAGCCTTGGCTCTCTGTGCCATGCACTTCCTAAGACAAAGGAGTAAGCTCTCCGATAGGGTGTGTGTGTGTGTGTGTGTACGTCAAAGCTAGGAAAAAACCAGCATGAATCAGCAGTTATACCAGCTATGACTGAATCAGTCCAACTCCTATATGAATATATAAGATTTGGCTTCTTGTATCTGTGTTTTACACGTAAATGTGACCATATCTGAGGGTTGGAACGTAGAAGAGCTGGTGAATGATGGGACATAGACCAAGACAGAAACTGCTCTTAGCTAGATTGTCAAACCAACATCTGTGGTTGATCTGAGTGGAGCAACGGCAATCATCCAAAATGGTTTCTTGACCCTCATCCCAACCAGGATCGTCGGTGAACTGCACTCTTCTGGTGAACAGGAGCTACTGTTACTTGTATGACTTGGCGAGACGAGAAACTGAGAAACCCCGAAATGAGACCCTCCTGTAGCTACTTTACATAATCTAATTCTGTGTAACTCTGTGGCTCTTCAGTCGTTTGCATTGCGCCACAGGCTGAAGTCTCTGTGGACCGTTACGCTCGGGGATTAGCTTGTGAAAGCGGTCCCGATTGAATCAGGCCAAACCAGGGTTGAACGCGCGGTTCAATAAAGCGCATCATACCCGGGTTTGTATGGAAAGCGTAGCAGGGGCTTGTGTAGCTCGCAAACAGCGTTTGAGTTTAAGGGAAGAACCTGAACTTTTGTGAATATTTCATGCGCTTGGTTTGAAGTCACTGTTACGCTCTTTTAGGAAACTGATGAAAAACATTTGTCTAAAAACACACTAAATGCATTTGTTACATTAAAACCAGCGTATTGATTTGCGTTTATGAGGTCAGCCTTTGAGAATGAATCATTACTCTATCAAAGGGCTGGGGCACTGTGCCCATGTGGCTACTATGATGTAATAGTCTCATTAGATATGCATACTGTAGTACTGAGATCTATTTTTTTACATTAATATTCAATATTCACTGTAATTCTCCAAAATGACGGCCAGTGGTCAACATGTACTTACTTACAGAGGTGGCATTTTGTATACAGTACCACTTTAAATATAGAAATATTGTATCCCAAGTCTTATAGGTGTAGTTATGCAAGTTAAATGGGGAATATGTCCAAAAGCTGGACATGGACATCAAGGGCATCTCTTTGTTTATCCTTAATACTTTTGAGCTGCTAAAAAAAGTACCAAATATTTAAAGGCGCTAACATTTATCACATTATACGGGCATAAACCTCACATTTCTCTCAGATATTTTTGTGAATATCTTTGTTCAATTTATTGAACAACTAAAAAACACGCGGCCCATGAGGCTTTTATCTGCAAGGTATTTCATTTTTGGATTCTGCACAACTGTATGACACTTGAAAAAAATGATTTGCAGGCAGCTCGGTCGGCGTCTCTGATCGGTTAATGATCACTCATAGCCGTCCCCGCGTGACAGAAAGAGGACGAGCAGGATTTAAGGCTGCTCTCAAACCTGTAATGTCACACGTGGCTCTTGAAAAATGAAAACCCGAGAGACCTGCTGGTGACTCTCTGCTGCAAGGTGCAAAAAGTCAGACAAATATTGCTGTAAAAACATAGAAAGGCATGCCATCCTGACGTTATAATCTCCTATAAGCCAGTGATCCATTAACGTTGATTTTACTCGGAGGCCTGGCTCCCGAATCTAAAAGGCGTTACAGCCCTCCTGAGGATGGATGCAGTGTCGTTTTCCGCCATCCTGGTTATTTGGTTCCGTTGCCACCGGGGCGGTAACCATGTCTGCAGTGGCAAGGGATTCCCCTCAAATGATGGGCGAGGCAGCAGACACACCCCAGTGCCGTTGCCCAGTGCTGCAGAGAGACTGGCTGGGTGAGGGGCAGCTCTCTCCTCTGACTCGGCATAAATCGGGAAAAGGGGTGGAGCTCGGCACCCCCCCCTCCTCCTCTGGCATTACCACTACACTACGGCCTACGACACTATGGTCCTAGAGAGCGGCGGCACACAGCGTGGCCTTTAAAACACGCTGACAGATTAACTTGTTGACTCTTGGAGTTGAAGCTGATGTAGAAAATGTAGCTTCTAGTAATCCTGGCTTCTCTAGCATGGGCCTGGGGGGGCACACGCTGGAGGTAGGAAGGGTCATTTTTGGAGGAAAAAATAAGAAATATGAATCCAAAAAGGTTCTAGTTTGTCAATATTAGAGTAAAGGATGCTTAAAATGTCACAATAAGAGCTGCTGCACAGGTATCACGGCCATAAATTCAAATAAAAGGAGAGCAGGCCCTCTCACACAGCAAATCATCCATCGACTTCACCTGCCCATTCCTCTATGGTCTTATTATTGTGCAGACAGTGCTCATATGTATAGATATAGATATATATATAGAGAGAGAGAGTGAGAGAGATGCAGCCTTTGTGAAGCTGTGATAAAACGCTGCCTATGAAATGGTGCACTACGGGTGGGCCTGTGCTGCATCTTGGCAGATGCTGCGGCACGCCTCTGTGTGGGGGAACCTGCTGGAAGAGAGGTCGAGGACGCAGGGATGCGGTTGCTACGGAGCACAGCATCGATTAACATGGTGATGGTAGTGATGGTGATGGTGAAGAAAGATCATGGCTACACTTTGCACACACACACACACACACATACACAAAATGCTGCAATATGACATCTCACAGAGCTTTCTGGAACAAAAAAAAAAAAAAAAAAAAGCTGTCCGTCCACCAACACCCACGTCTGAGAGGTGAATTCGTATTTTGTGCGCTGCTTCTGCGCAAATCGATTGCGATCAACCTTCAGCCAACATTGCTCTCCCTCTTTTATAATGCGCCAAACGCGTGCGTGCACCAGGGATGAACATGGTGTCTTTGCACGTTATTAATAATAGTGATCTTGCACATTTAAAAAAAAAAGGATGCATCATTATTTCAAGCATCAGCCTCACACACACACACTCCCCTCCACCACCATCATCATCATCATCATCATCATGGTACCACCTAAAAGCTCCGTCCTCTGCGCATCTTTCGACGGTGGGGTTTAAAAAAAAAAAAACATTTAAATGTGACATAATGCTTTATAATAACCGAGTTATGTGCTTTCTTTTCTTTTTAAATTCAATACAGAAAAAGGAGCTGTGTCAAAAAAAAAAAAAAAAAAAAAAGGCACCGCCCCAAGATCAAACGCTCCGCATTTCAGACAACCGCAGCACACCGCCGGTGAAACCCTCAAAGAATGACCGATTTGGAGCGCACCTCACCGCGTCAAAATGGTGTCACGAATACCCCCCCTCTCCTCCCTTTACCACCCCAGTCATGAAATGTGAACATAGGCTTTTTAAACGGGGCCTTTGCATGCAGCAGTTTTGCTCGGGGAAAAAAAAAAAAAAAAAAAATGATGTTAACCAAATCTTATTACAGCACGCTCGTATGGCGCTCACAATGACGCCTTTCTTAGAAAAGCAGCCTTTTAATCATAAGTTTCATACACCAATTTTGCGTCAGCTTTATCCGCTTAAAGTCCAAAATGTGCCCCCCTAAACACTGAGGCACAGTCTGTGCGTATTACAAGCTCCCCTCTCTCTCCTGCTAGGCTTGGTTAGCTGTAACACACACACACACACACACACACACCAAAGAGGCTCTTTCTCTCTCCACAAAAAAAAAAGGAAAAAAAAGCAATGATCCTAAAGAGAAAGGTCATTACAGAGGAAGTCTACTTACCGATTTCATGGCAGCTGCCATATCATCATACCTCTCCGCCTGCTCGGCCAGCCTGGCTTTCTGCACCAGTTGCTCACGGTCTACCATTTTTAGTTGTGTAAGTGTGTGTGTTGCTGTCCTGCGGTGTTTTTAGGTTGTTGTTTTTTTTAGCTTTTTTTTTTTTTGTTCTTTTTTTTTTTTAATTTCTTTTTAAATATGAATGTTTTAAAATGCAGAGTTATCGACGCCGGGTCCTCTCGCTGCAGCTGCTGCCTGCTGTCTGTGTGCCTGCCTGCCTGCCTGACGGGACACCCCTCCCCCCTCCGAGCACTTTCCCTCGGTTGTGTCACCACCCAAAAAGGCGTGTCTTCTACAGAGTGATGTAACGACCCTGGCAGGGGCCAGAAGACAGTACGAGCCTATTGCCCCACTGTCAGGAGGCTGTGTAGGGTTCATACAGCAGCAAGAAACGGGGAGGGTTTGCACTGAATTGTTCTAGCGCACTTTCCAAGTATGCCAAATGCGAAGCTTGACTTGCAAACCATATGCCAAATGTCCTAAAGCCTCCAGACCCCCATGGGCCTGAGTATGCACCACTAAAGCACTATACGAATGGCTACCCTGTCATTTCATATGATCTAATCCAGTGGTTCTTAACCTTGTTGGAGGTACCGAACCCCACCAGTTTCATATGCTCATTCACCGAACCCTTCTTTAGTAAAAAATAAAATATGATTTTTTTACTGGTGCACAAAATGAACCGTGCATTAACATCACCTTGTTCAAATAACAAAACCAACACAGTGCATGAACTCACAACAACTTACCTCAGTGTGACTTCTGCTGTTGCCTTTGAGAGACCAGTTCAGATATGCGTGGCTTCACCTTGGCAAGTGCCAGTCTCATGTCATTTTCACAGCAAAGTCTGTTCCTTTTCTTAGTTTTTACGTCCAGCATCCTCGAAAACGATTGCTCACAAAGATATGTTGTAACAAATGGAACCCCTGAGACCGACTCACCGAACCCCTAGGGTTCGATCGAACCCAGGTTAAGAACCACTGATCTAATGCTTGCATGAAATCATTTTTTGGATTAGTACACACTAAAGTTGTCATCCTGGATGAGAGGTGAAACGTCTGTGGTATGGTGATCACCTGCCAAATGCAAAGTTGACTACCAACCGCCCCCCATCGGCCACTCCAAAGGCCTCAGTATGCTCACACTGTTGATTATCCCCATTTAATTCTAGATTACCACACACTAAACTTGTATTAGAGAACCAAAGAAGCTGCTTGGATGAGAGGTGAAACGTCTTCTACGTCGATCTACAACCAGGGTCCGGTGTCCCCAGATTGAACTGTTTTCATAAGGATGTTTTCCTATCACACTTTTCCAAGTATGCCAAATGCAAAGCTACCAATCATGCAAATACGCCACATATCCCGGGCCTCCAGACCCCCATGGGTCACTCCAAAGGCCTGAGTATGCACCACTAATGCACAAAACAAACCATGCTTGCATTCTTGATAATCCTCTACAACCAAGTCCAGACACCCCAGATTTAACTCTTCTCAAAGAAACAGTGGAAGGATTATAATATATTATATTAGATTACACTTTATTCATCCCACAACGGGGAAATTTACTTGTTACAGCAGCAGAGTGTGATATACACTATAGAATTAAAATAGAAAGGGCAAAACACAGTGAACAGACAGAAGTATCTTATAACCTATGCAATAAACAAACAACAAACAAGTACTGAAGGTAAAAGTGGCATGATATAAATAATATTGTAGGTAAAGTAACATATGATATGAAAATATAAATAAAACTACCAATCGGGCAAATGTGCCAAATGTTCTGGGCCTCTGAGACCCTCATGGGCCACTCCAAAGGCCTGGTATTGACTTCAGGAGTATAAAAGGGACCTGATCTCGTGATCCCGTCCCAAAGAGGGGCAATGTGTCCCAATCTGGCCTTCATTACTTCATATGACACTGTACACACTGATCTTTCAACTTCAGGAGTATGCAATACTAAAACACAACAAGAACCAATGTAAAAATAGGCTACCTGAGCTCATGACCTCGTCCTGAAGAAGTGTGTCAAAATCTGGCCTTCATGACTTCTCATTCTTACATTGTTGATAATACTCAATTAATTTCAGATTACCACACACTAAACTTCGTCATGTAATGTTACAGCTTTGTAAAACTGGACACCATGCAAAGAGAGAGGGCGATAATAGGAGCCCAGCAGCTCATTTCTACCCATGGGCCAAGAGGTAATACCGTTTAAGTAGCCCAACCCTGAGTGAAATAAAGGCTGTGCAGAATGGCACAAGATGTTCTCACCTCCTGCAACATACTGTAATGTGCTGTTTGCAGAAGATAAAATCTTCCTATCGGGAAATAATTAACATTTCACGTGAAACTTCTTTAAAGCAGTGAACCAGGAGAGGCCTTATGTGCAGTTCCTGTATCTTTTAGTAGTGACAAGCTCTAGAAACAAACAAATGTTCAATGTTCAACATCTGTAACAGGTAATATTTCAGTCAGAATACATGTTTTACCTGTCATTTTCATAATAATACCCAAGGAAATATATCTATCTAATATTATGTTCTCAGGTGTGATTGGCTGAGTCACCGTCAAAGCCTTTGCAGATAAAGAAAAGACACACCCGTGACCATAAAACTGTTCATATCTTATGCTTGACGTGACTGCAGTATTATTGCTCGGCAGTCGAGAAGCAGAACAACAAGCCTATTATAGTTTAAAAGCTAAAGATTCATAATTTATCATCACAGTTACAATATTTATTTCTTAAATAAGGAGTATGGATGCTGTATTTTTAATATTAATGTGAAATAACAGAATATGGTTTTGGTCTCATACTGTTATGATTTGTTTCTAATCATGGATACGTCACCTGTTAATATTTCTGTTGATTTCTGTGATTGTAGGCAGACTAATAACACTGATATGCTGAGTCATTTTATCATGAGTCATCAAATACGCCCTCTTATCCGGGCCATTATGTTTCCCCCCCTGTCTATGTAGACACTCGATGTTATTGAAATTGATCAATCAGCTCCAACTTGAGGCTGGCAGACGGTCGAAAGCCATTTTATCTTTTTTATATTCGTTTAGGCTGACTACATTCACACTAGCTGTGCAGTTTGGCCGCTCTGGACTACTGTAGAAACATCACGGTTCACCGGGCATACAGATTGGAAGATGACTCGTGACGTCTGATGATATATAAGGATCCTTCTAAGGTAGCAGATACACTTTTATCTATACAAAGGTTATATGTTATAGTGTTGTGTTTCCTGTTTTATTTTGTAATTCTCGTCTCTTCGCCGTGTCTTTTGTTACTTGACTTCCTACCTTTGTGTTTCCCACCACTTTGATTATTGGCTCCTCCCTGAGCAGTTTCACCTGTCCCTCCTAGTCGTCTGTCTTGTGTATTTATTGTGTTCCTTTGTGTCTTTTGTTAGGTAGTGCTGTGTTCTGTTCCTCCGTCCTGATGTTCTCTTACTCCTGTTTTTTTTTATTCCTGTTCTGGACTTCTGTAGTTTGGATTTGGATTTAGGATTCATGGCCTTTGTTTTTACCCGGACTTCTGAACTCTGCTAAATTATACTCAAGTATAATTTGACTAACAAGAATAAAGTTTTTCAGAGTGTATGAAACCCCTAACTGCAAATAAGTTTTAGAAATCTATCTATCTATCTGTGAATTTCTATATGATGTTTAATATTTACCAGTTTTTGGCCTTTTTAAAGGTCGAGTGTGTAAGATTTACATGGGCTCTATTTACAGACTATGACAGAAATTGAATATAATATGGATAATTGTGTTTTCATTTGCATATAATCACATGAAAATAAGAATATATCTGATATCTGATGCCACAGATCCTTTTACATGGAGCTCAACCATGTTTCTACAATAACCCTGAATGGACAAACTAAACACTGGCTCTCAATTGTGCCTACTGTGTTTTTCACACGTTTCTTGCTGTAATCGCCAACTACACCGCTAGATGCCGTTAAATCCTAAACACTGGTCCTTTTAAGAGCTCTAAGATAAAACAGAGAATTTAAAACCAGAGTGAAATGTAACTTTGGAAAGAAAAGAAAATTTAATGCATCATCAATATTAGGCACCGTTGCGTATTTCTATACAGAAGCTGTATTTAGTCAGGTAAGGCCGTTAGTTTATTGTGGCTAATGTCAGCAAGTTTAGACAGACACTGCTGTGTAACTGACATTTCTGAGTCAAGCTGAGTTTGCTGGTTTTATTCTTCTATTGCTTCACTGTTATCCTGTAATTATCACGTCTAGCCACAGGGGTCACTGTTAGCTGCATAAAATCAGTGTGCTGTTGTCCAAACTGGGTGCAGTCACTTAGTTTAATTGTATTATATGATTTATCAGCTACACAGATCAAATAAATTGTGTCATTTTACTACATTAAATGGACTGACTAAGCTAAAATCATGTATCAGCTCGACTTGTAGCTTGTTTCTATGATCTACAAATAGTAAATGACCAATGGAAGGAAATTTAAACTTTAAATCTCATCCTCCCTCGTGCAAATGAAGACATCTTGTTTTGCATTCGTCATATTTGCACGTGTCATTAAAGAAAAAATAAAGTCACTGCACATGTTTAGGACAAATGCAGATACGGATTTAAATGTTTTGTTTTCAAAAATATGTACAGAAAAATAAGAACATTTATTTTGTCACATGTAAATGATTATTAGTTACATTTATTTATATGATGGTTTACAGAACACAAATAACAGTCTTTATTTGTAGATGGAGAGATTGCATTGTATATACACAACACATTTATGGAAGTTTCTTGTATTCTTGTGGTTTATGCTTTATAATGTTTTTCCCAGTTACTGCATATTTCAGTTTTTTTTATCATACATATTTGCAAATTATGGCGCTCAAGTCCTTAAAAAATGTCTCCCTTTATCCACATAATTAATAATTGACGGATTTCCCCCAGTATACCTCATTTAATCATCAAAGAATCACATGTACAGTACTTATTTTTTTAACATTTTGGGACAAAGATGAGAGAGACAGACAGTTAAAATCTTTGTTTATCAAATAAAAAACAGTGTACATTGTATTTTATATCATATATTTATTCATAAAGTGCTTAATAGGCATAGATAGTTTATAGTATGTAATCATATATTGTCATATTAGTTATTTTGTATGTTGTTGGTGTCGGGGGTTTTCTTCAGCAATGTGACAGCTGTTATTTACATAATGTATACAAGTCCCAGGTTGGTACGCCCACTTCCTACCCACGGTGGAGATGGGAGTGTGGTTCTGCTGAAATCACGACAGCGAGCAGGTGACGCCAGCATCTTCAGTGTGGTCACAGTTGTGCACATCCCAGGATATATGGGAGCACTCCTGCAGGGAGGTCTCGGCACCGCTGCACTTGAGATTGTCCAGCACGATTGTTCCCCTGCCGGGCCCGAAGAAAGCTTCCCCTTGAGCTGCAGTGGCATCTCCGCACCCCACTTGGCGACACACAACCTGAGCATCGGGCAGATCCCATGCGTCATCACACACTGTGCCCCAATGAGAATTAAAGTACATCTCCACGCGGCCCTCGCAATGGTGCTGGCCACCCACAAGCCTCAGCGCTCCTACAGAAACAAGGAAGAGTTGACATAAATTCAGAGTCTAAAGAAAACGGGTTGATTTTGTGCTGGGTGAAAATATATTTAACATACCTTCAGGGGGTAGTGTGATGGTCTGTGTTGTTGTTTCCGTTACTACAAAGTCACGTGATGTTTCATGGACGTCTGGGTTAAAAGCTGAGGGAAGAAAAAACAGAGTGATGCATCTGGGTCCTGAGCATATTCAGGACATATCAGGTGACAAAAGCAATAGCAAGGCTCTCTTCTAATTACCCTAGTGATCAATATAGGAAGCTTCTTGCCTGGCTACTATAGGGCTACAGAGACACACTTACATGTAGCTGTCTGTAAAATCTGTCATTGTTATACATAGATTACGTCTCCTTTTGCCAATTAACCTCAGAAAACGATGTATGCTTATATTTTCCAATCAACCTAAAACAGGGATGTGCTATCTAAGTGAAAGGGAGTGCTTTTGATTCAGCCTCCAAGAAATAAAATTTGGCCTGGAGGCATGCAGTAACGCTGATGTGCCTTGAGTCATCCACTGTATTTTTGTACTGTTTAAATATAATGGAGCCTGCTTTGACGTCAGGTCAGGTCTTACGTTGACAGATAACTCCAGCATCCTCATGGTGACCACAGTTGTGCAGACCCCAGCCTAGGTGGAAGCACTGGGACAGCTCCGCTTCATTGCCTTTACATTGTACATTGTCCAGCAGGATTGGACCCGGACCATAGCCAAAGAAGGCCTGACTCTTGGCCGCTATAGCTGGGCCACAGCCGACCAGCCTACACACCACGTTGGCGTTGAGCATTCCCCAGTCATCGTCACACACTGTACCCCAGATCCATCCATAGCGGACCTCGACACGACCCTGGCAGGTAGTGTTTCCATTCACCAGACGGACAGTGGGTAGGCCTGCACAGGAATAAATACAGATACATAAAGTAATCAATGTTGTGAATGTTCTCTGGTCATTCCAACTTTTAAAAGTCAGTCTCATACTGTTACCTTTTGTCACAGCAGTTGTGGTGAGAGGTGTTGTACTTGGTAACGTGGTGTCTGTAGCTTTATATGTTGCTGGAGGGAAGATGACAAAATGACACGATGGCTCGACAGATCAGAGAATACCTGTTTCTGATGATCATGGTGAAGGGAAGTGTGTTGCACACTTTGACCACCATGTTTCGTGGCACTGTGGTCTAACACATTTAAACACAATGGGGGAGAACTGGCTCTCCCTGTTGGTCAGCTGGCAAAAGTGCACATTTATTTCTTTTTTCTACTGTGGAAAAAAAACACAGCAGAACAACCTGGACATGTTGATACAAAGGACTGTATGTTTGTGTACCTTCAGTGACATATGTTCCAATGATCACTCTCCCGTTGTCTGTTATCGGAGGAATTACAGAAGTGGATCCTGAAGAGGGTAGAGATGGAAATGAAATCATTTTATTTGTAAAGTACAGCTTCTACTATCACTGTTTCTACTAATACTGCTACTGTTTGTTACTTACAGATACTGATGCAACACTACTGCCGTTATAAACTCTCCTCACCCGTAAATGACCTTATAATATCAGCTCATCCTAACTTTACCAACTGACTTATACACTAAACATGGTCAAGCTAAATATGTCCACCACCTATACTACTGCTATTACCACAACTATTAATACTAGTAACATTACTGTCATCAGTAGTAATTGATATATACAGACAGTAAGTTCACGTTGTTCGCTACAATAAATGGGGGACGAGACGGTTGATGAATCACTTTATTTCAGACTAAAATATGTCAACAACTGACTACTGGTTTACAAATCCCCCTCAGGAGGAATTTTAATAACTTTGGTCAGGTGAAAAATTAGCTTTGTCAAATATTTTATGAACAAGTACTTTTATACTATATTTTCATCCTAATCTTGTGTTTAAAGGTCCTGTGTGTAAGATTTAGGAATATGTCTTTGCAGGAATGGAATACAGTATTCATTAGTATGTTTTCTTTCTCTCTCTAATATTAGAATCATTGTGTTTTTGTTGTCTTAAAACAAACCCTTTATATTGAACATATTGAACCTCCATTTTTCTACAGTAGCTCAGAACGGACAAACCTAACTCTAAAGAACCCTAAAGAATTTGGCAGCCAGTGTTTTTCCTGCAGGAGAAGGTAAGGCATGGGGAAGTATTCATTTGGTTGCAATCTGCAACTTCACCACTAGGTGCCACTAAATCCCACAAACTGGACCTTTAATGCTTATTAGCAAATGTTTGTGCTAAGGGGCTAAACTATTATTGTGAACATCTTGTCTCAATGCATGCGCCATGACTGAGAGAAGCGTACCTGTGCAGGTGACCCCAGCATCCTCATGGTGGCCACAGTTGTGTTTGCCCCAGCCCAGGCTTTTGCACCTCATTAGCTCCGGTTCATTGCCGTAGCAGTTGACGTTATCCAGGAGAACCAGGCCGGTTCCGTAGCCAAAGTAGGCATTGGTGTGTGCAAAGACGGCAATACCGCAGCCTATCTGTTGGCACACCACCCGGGCATTGGTGAGGACCCAGTCATCATCACACACTGTACCCCACCTTCCCTGGTAGTAGATCTCTACCCGGCCCTGGCAGGGGTTCTGTCCATTCACCAGACGGATGGTGCCATCTCCTAAACCAAGAGGGAGAGGGAAGGGTTTTGATTTCTTTCTCTACAACATATTTTTAGTCTCTGTAGGCTTTTATTATAATCTATATCAGAGGAAACTCTAACACCTAGGATTTGTGCGTGAGAGACAGAGAACATCACTTAGAGACATTGATACTGGGAAAGGAGAAGGGTGTGGACAAATAGCAGTATATTGTGGCTCCAAAAAAAACTCAACTGAAGAAGGAAAGTGAGGGTGAACATCTGATCTGACAGATGCTGTCATCTTATGCCTTGGCCCAGACAAAAACACACCTTAAATAGAGACAATAGACATTCTCATGTGTCCATCACTTAAAAAATGCTCTTCACCTGAAAGGAAAGCCGTGAATCTGGATAGTTTCGCAGTATTCCCAGTGGATTTTATGAAGGCCGGCAGAGAATTAGCTGCCGACGTCACTTGTCACTAAATTTGATTCTGCTCTAGTCTTGTATGATCATCTCATGGGAATTTAGGGAAATAAATAACAGGGCAACCACAACAAAGACAAACCCAGCAAACAATAAGGGCCTAGAATTCAAGAGGCCTTTGGTTTATTGTAGAGTTTCCCCCAAAGATGTTCAATAGAAACTCTCCACTGAACTGAAAGGCCTTTCATGTTGTGTCCAATTTTTTAAAAGATTTAAAAGACTGAAATAATAAACTATATCCCTTCAATCCCTACAAAATTTATTTATTTATTTTTTTTTAAACGAACCTGTGTGTCCATTTCATGAAGATTCAAATTTTGGACCCACACAATGATAAAATAAGCCATTATTTGTTCAATGAAACCTGCCCTGTTATCTCATAGTAACATCTTGCATTCCAATGTTTGGGTGTGTGTGTTTTTGATTTTGATCCTCCAGCATAAAAAAAACCCCCAAAAACATCTAATCAAACACAGAGAAAAGCTAGTATTGAAGTTTAATACCTCTGAATATACAACATAATTTCCTCTATCTTTAATCTTATATCTTTATTATCATTTCTAGAATTTTCGTTGGAATGAGATGTGCATGAATGAAGAGACTATGCAGCATCTGTCCTTAAACCTTTACGCCAATCAGCTTGGCAGCACGATTCGGTTATGAAAGGTAGAAAGTGAGTGTTTGATGTCGTATCAAATGCTCAAATCCTGCAACAATAGGTCTATGCAGCTTGGCCGTTTAGAGGCAGTGGAAACAAGCTGACGTATTATAACACTTGAAACTGATATAGGTAACGTTAGCGATTAGTTGCCTGTTTACACACCATTCAGAAATGGAGCAACTTTAGTATTCATTTTGATACATGTTTCTGGACACATAGATTTAGTTTTTTTTAGTTATGTTTTGGTCTCCACCAGCTCGTGAGGTAAATATCTAGTTCTTTAACCACTAAGTGCTTGATGTTTACCTGCTAGTCTATTGGTGCTTAGCATGTAGTTCACAGTGGCTTTTTTATTGTAAACAGCAGCTATCTGCTGCCACAAAAAGTAATGATAGATATGATCGTTAGAAGAAACATAAAAGTTGCTGGTAGTAAACAATGAGCTAAAAGACACTATAAAGTTCCATGACCACTTTCAAATATAAGCAGTCATGTTGTCCATTGTTTTATAAAGGTAAAAGGTTCCAGTGGTCAAAGTCAAACATGACAGGTTTAATATACTCATTTCCATGTTGTACTGTTGTTTCACTGCCTGCAGCTACACCCATTAGGTTCACATTCTTTTTTCACATAGTCTCTAGTCTCTCTGAAAAGACAGATTCATCCCTCTGACGTTTCAAGTTGGCAGATCACCAGTTTCATTTAGATAAAAGCCAGGAGGACTTACGTAAACCAGAGTTCTCCTTGGACGGTGTGGTGTGATTCTCGGTACTTCTTGGCTCCACCGCTGGCAGAAAAACAACAAGGAAGCAGAAATATTTAGTCATTTTGTCCTCTTTTCTTTCCAGGCTTGTACATGAAGAGCTTACAGTTGTATAAAGACTTTACCTCTGCAGGTAACACCAACATCCTCATAGTGGTAACAGTTGTGGATGCCCCAGCCCAGACTATGGCACTGGCTGAGATCTGTTTCACTTCCTCTGCAGTCCACATTATCCAGCAGGATGGGGCCGGTGCCTTGTCCGAACTGAGAGCTGGTGCCTACCGCCACGGCTACTCCACAGCCCAGCTGCCGACAGACCATGTTGGCATCCACCATGTCCCAGTCGTCATCACACACCGTGCCCCATGTTTCATTGTGGCGACGCACCTCCACCCTACCTTCACACCTGTTACGGCCATTCACCAGTCGCACTTTGGAGAGATGAACAGACAATCGGTCAGATTCATTTTGCCATCATCAGGGTGCCACATCACTGAAAAAATCATAAAAGCCCACCGTCTGAGGGACATTTGAACATGTTTCTATGTGAAAAAAAGAGAGATAATAAGAAAGACTAGCATACCTCTAATTTAATGACAGTTAATAGGAAGAAAGAAAAACCTTCTCGGCACAAAAAGCCACATGACTCCTTGGAAGTGAGGTGGATGTGAAGTGGGGATTAGGGAAATGAGAGCTGGGAAAGTGACCTTGTTTAAAAAGCCCCAGGCACTGCCTTCTGTACTTCTGTTTCACTGTCACATAGCCAGCTACTGATACGTTTTTTTATAGTGTGGTCTGTTTTTCTGAAGGTGTCGTCACAGATGTGCAGGTGGAGGTAGCTGTTACGGCTCATGCTTACCTTCGTACGCCGTTGGCTCGGTGATTTGTGAGACAGAGTCTGAAAGGGGAGGGAGGAGGAGGGGATACGGAAGAGAAAGAGAGAGAGTGAGAGGGAGTATGGTCAAATTATTTGTTGAAAGGAGGCTCTTGGCCTTCCATAGTTACTGTACTCTATATCTACTATATCTATTTTCCTGTAACACTAGACACAGACTGAAACCACAACAGGAGGCCTGTTCAGACCATGTACTGCACCAGCTACAACAGAAATATAATTAGGCTTTTAATTTTGGATGCTAGCAGCATGGAAAGGGAGAGAAAGTCAACAACTGTTAGATGAACTGCTGTTAAATTTCATACAGGCATTCACGGTCCTCAGAGGATGAACCCTGACTTTGCACTTAGCGCTACTACAAGGAATGGAATTACTTTTCCATCAAATTTTGGGGCAAATATTTGGATGAATTGGTCTGAATTTAGTTTCACAAACATTCATGTTCTCCACAAGATGAATCATAACTTTGGCGCTCCTCTAACCTTTACTCTAGCGGCACCATCAGGTCAAAATTTAAAATTTTCCAATGTTTTATGACCAAATAGCTTCAAAACATTCCCATTAGCCCCGTGTGTTGTGTTGTGTAAAACTGCTAATAATCAGCATGTTTGCATTGTCATTATTTGCATGTTAGCTCAAAGCACTGCTGTGCCTAAGTACAGCCACACAGAGCTAGTAGCTTGACTGTAGACTCTTATTTTGAAAGTGAGGGACAATTACAATAAACTCAGTATCTATATTCAATATGTAATCAAATTGATCTTCAGATCATGAGTCCATGCTGATCCAAGCCGTCATCTGTGTTTGTGATGTGAAGTGTTTTGACACAATACAAGAGTCACTTAGGAATATTGTTCTGGAGCCATCTAAAGGATAGTGTAACGCCTCAAGACTAAAATCTCAGGTTTCAACAACTTACAAAGACACCTGAGAGATTTTTTGAACCCTAACCCCCAATGTAGGTCAATTCACAGGCTTCTCCCATTTGTTTGTGGCATTGAAACATTTACAGTACATGTATAAAACTACCTATTTCGCCTTCAGGGGTAAGTAATATATCTGTTAATGGCGTCACTTATAGGTGATGTCCTGGTTTATGTAGTGGGAACGCACAGTCCTTATTCATATAAAGTTACGGAGAAGGAAAAATGTGGTTAAGTATTACTTACCAGATATACTTATAGCACGTCTGTTTATTTTTAGGTCACCTGAAATTTGAAATTAGAAAAAAAACGTTAGTTAGAGACAAATACAATAAACTGGTGTCAGCACATTCAAATAAATTGCTCTCTCTATGTTTGTTGATCCATGATATCCAGCGAGTGGAATTGATCCTGGCTCTCTTTAGACTAACTGCAGGGCTTTTAGCCAGCTACTCCTGGTAAACAGAGGATAACAGTAACTGTGGACACAAAAGCACTCATCTACAGGGAGTTCATTTGCAGGTACACCCGGTTCTTGAGCAGTATTAAGTCGTCAAGCATGTACAGACCCACGACGAATAATTTCACGTGTCAGGTTCTTTTTATAGCCATGTATCTTTACCTTTAAAACATGAAACGTAGCAACTACGACAAAATAAAAATATGAATATTAAAGGTTACTGATTTAAAAGTTTAAAAAGGACTCAGGAGTTTGTTTTCACTGTAGTAGATCACAGCTTTAGATAAAGTCTGGGTATGTGTCTCAGTCTTGCATGCAAACAACCTCTGGTCCTGAGCCAGCATATGAAAAATGACCCCTCGATGGAATTATATACTTTAATTTGCTTGCTATTGAGAACTTGAAATAAGTGCCATATATATTTCCATTTATATTTTCATATTCTTCCTTTAAACAAAGAGAATGCACAACACAAATCACTGAAGAACAGTCTTTTAGTTATTTTTTAACAAATACTCCAACATCTCTTTATGAAATATTTTCCAAAAATTGACTCAAATACAGAAAATTATGCTTTTTTTCCTCAGTAAATGTAGAATTTTGTATAACATAAGACAAACTTCTATAGTCAGGCACCTTGGAGGGAGTGTCCATGACCTGTTGTAGCGTTGTTGGACAAACCCCGACCCATACACTCACCGAGTCGCAGCAGCACACTGACTGCCACCAAGAGGAGGGATCCCAGCAGGGACAGCAGGACCCAGACGGCCGGGTTCCAGCACCGATACTCCACCATACGCTGGCCTCGCATGGCTGCCTGACTGACCATCCGCCTGCAACACACACACACACACACACACACTCAACACACAGTCAATCTCGCTCACAAAAGAACTGAACTGTGAACACGCTTGTAAATGTCATAGACTACTACAAAACAATCACTACTTTGTGTCCTGGTTTAGAGATGCCTAATTATAGCATTGGATTGTTTTCTCTAATGGAGCCTGCAGCTGTTTTTTATTGTGATGTAGTAGCTATTGATGGTTTGGTCGGAGGTCAGGCTTGCGTAACTCAAAAAGAGATCATGTCATGCACAGCATTCACAGTGGACATTAGGGAGCTGTAAGGAAGTCCTTATGGCTTACAAAAACATCTCAGAGCAAACCAGGATCTGATACGAAACAATAAATCACCTCAGACTGTATTACCGAAAAAGTGCCAACAAAACATCGGCAACGGGGAGTCGAGTTACATCGCTGTTTTCTAAGCACAAAATGGCCGCCGCGCACCAACCTGGCAGCAGGTAACGGAGGTTGCGAGGCCATGCCAGTGATAGATTGATCTCGAGTTTTTTTTTTCCAGCATCATCTCAGCATCATCAACAGCTGGGGGAGGCTTGTGTTACGGACAGCGGCGGGCACCTGTGGTGTGGCTTCTTTTTTGATAATCAAGGGGATTTTCCTTCAGACCAGACAAAGAATATTGGGATTCACTGACCATCACTCAATAATCAGAGTTAGATAGTGCTGTGGTCAGACACCGAATACCCTACATTCTTCTCAAATGAGAAACTAAGATGAATGACATTTATCTAATACCGCAAGGGAATTCAAATGCTTCAAAAATTAAAAGATATGAAGCAAAATATGCTGTGCTAGAAGATTTCCACGGGGAAATTGGACTGCCTAAATTTCAATATTTCACATATAGCGTTATTAGAAGCGTGTTGTCATTAGGAGACCGCAGTGTGTGGCTTGGCCTTGGGTTGTTTGTCTTCTCGCTGATGCAGAATTCCCCCTGACCTTACACAGGAATGTGTATTAGGGGATGATGAGGGGAGAATTTGATATTGGCCCCTCGAGATAGTGGACATTCCGAGCCCAGGGGGCACAAAAAGACATTTCTGCTTTCTGTGGTCCCCATCGTCAGGCATAAACACTGCTTCCTGCAATCTGTCACTAGAACCCTCCAAAACGCTTAGGCACCTGATGACACTGCAGGGGCGCCTCTTGTTTCCCTGGAGAGCGGGAGGCAGGGGGGAGAAGGTGGGGAGGGTGGATGTTCAAATCTTGAACCACTGTATTGTATACATACAGTTATCTTCAGCTCTTAGAGGTAGATTTAACACACAACCTTTAGTGACAAGAAAGCAGCAGCCACAGAAACAACTGTGGACAGTGCTGTCTTCACCTTCAGCAAGCCAGAGCCCCACAGAGAGGTCATTCTGCATCCAAATTGGGAGGTGGTGCATTTTAACACCAGCACAGCGAGCGCAGCACTCGAGAACCACGTCTGTCTCATTTGCAGACTGTACCTAACAAACCACTCGAAACTCCGGGACAAATGGCTCAGTTATGAGGGATGAAAAATAATCTAGTCCCCAATGTTATGTTTTTCAATACTCCATTCATAGTAGGATGTAGCGCAGATCCGCTGGGGAATAATGTTGCCTTTTGTGTGTCGGCTCTGCTTCCCCTCCCTTCTCACTTCCCTGTGCTGAGAAATAGCTGAAAGATCTCGGCCCCACAAAAATACCCCTTAATGTCTGAGATAAACCAGAGAATAATACTGTCAGTCTCTTTAACTGAGAGAATTTTATGCCATTCAAACCAAGAATCAGTGCATTTCTCAGCCTGTATGTCTGACCTTTTATGAGCAATATCCTTTTTTTTCTTCAAAGAATATATATTTTTGATGAAATGTGACCAAAAAAAGGCAAAATTGAAATTGTGAGAATATAAAAATGCATTAATTCAATCATAGATACAAGTTAACAAAATAATAAGGAAATGAATTTGAACATGTTTGACATTCTCTTAATTACAGTACAGTATGAACATCTTAATTAACCTCTGTTCTTTTATATTATAAGAAATGTGAAGTCAAAATAACTTAAATAACAAATAAAAGCCAGATTTAATAACATCTTTCACAAGCATCTACTGATATGTCACAGAACTTTGTTTTTTATGTTAAAAAATGATCAAATAAAGCAAAGAAATAAAGCTAATAAAGAGATTTTTTTTTAAAACAATTCAGCAGTTCATAAATAATACATACCTGTTGTTCAAGGATTTATCTTCAACCCCAATAAATAACTAAATAAAAATAAAATAGGTTTCCTCCCCCAGAAAAGCACTAAAAATGTCCTCAGAGCTTAAATAGCAGGCAGCTTAATTCCACAAGTCACACAGAAAACACAGAAAGTTTGTGTAGAGATGGAGGCAGGAAACTGAGAGTATCCAGCGCTACTTGTTTAAGGTCTTTCATCTCCTTTACCGTGCATGACTATAAGTACCTGGCTTCAGTGACAGAGATTACGTAAAACAATAAATACCACAGCATTGTATGTTAATATTCTAACGCCCTGTACCTGTCCATGCTTAAAAGAAGTGGGAGGGGCAAAGATAGAAAAAAGAAAAAAAAAGACAAAGCCAGTGAAAGATAACCCTTCACTGGTACCCCAGCATCTCCAGTTTCAGGTAGCGCTCACAGAAGGGTAGAAGTACTCATTGCACACCCTGCAGAGGCTAGACACGGCTGTGGCTCTGGTCCTGTGTCTGTGTGTGTGTGTGTGTAGGGTGTGTGTGTGTGTGTGTGTGCCTAGGACTCTCCCACACAGACTAAAGCAAAAGACGTGCACTATGAAGCAATGAAAGTTATGAGTAAGAAAGTTGTACAGTAGTTTCAGGAGATTTGAAGGCTTTAGTCCCACAGAAAACTGATGATTGACAAAAAAAATACTGGATCAACCACAGTGGAATGAAAAGACAACACAAACCGAACGTGAACATCTAGGCTGAGTCCTCACTAATGTGGGCTTTAACCCTCTGGGGTCCCATAAATGACCCTATCTATGGTGGATGATTGCTTGGACCCCAGAGGGTTACACAGATTTTTGTTTTAACCTTCGCCAGACGACAGAATTATGTTCAAGTTTGCTGCATTTGACCTTTAAACATCCTCCTCTAACATCTACAAACTGCTTATTCTGTCAGTCCCTGCACTCCATCTTGTTTATTTGCTTTCCAAAAAGCCTTTAGCTAGAAAGAAACTTGTCTCAATGTGGTTATATTTCAGACATACAAGATATTAAACAATTCTCTCAATTGCATGTGGAAAGGCCCAGGGCCTCTCTGAATTGTGCTGTACACGAATGGCAATTGATTCCGAACACTAATCCTTCCTGAGCCGCGGAGAAACGTGCGAGCTGTCCGTGCCTATTGATAGGGTTTTCATGGACTACTTCAGGGCTCCTTCTCGTGGTGTCACTTAAATCGGTGATTGGACCGAAACACTAGGATTCTGTTACAATAAGCTATAAAGTTCAGGACCCTCAGGATAGGATTGAGAAAACACACAACAAGACTGACACAGCCACAGATGCAGGTCTTGAAAACTTGATTTGCTTTTTATATCTGCACCTTTTTTTGTGTGTGTAGCAGCTAATTACTTTTAATTGACTTACTTAGTTACTTACATTTTTACTTTAATCCTACATGAACTAACTGTAAACACAGCACTCATGTAGTATCTACATTATTTTGTAAACCTCATAGAATAGAGCTGCACTTTTATACATCCAGGAGATACTGAGCAATATTAGCATGCACTTTTATACATCCAGGAGATACTGAGCAATATTAGCATTCATTTCGAGCCATGTTTGTGACCCCCTAATGGATCTACGTCCAACATTTACTCTCCATTTAGCTCTTTTAAAAAAAAATCTCTACCAACTCCAGTGGGAATTATCTATTTCTTTAGCTGCTTGTGAGCTGAGGAAAACTGCAGAGATCTGTGTGGGTTTGTAGCTATAAGTGATCCCTCTCACACTGAAGTCATGAGATCTGTTGTCTATATATAAAAATATTGATCATAGATACTTTACATTTATAGAATATTATCCATTAACAAATTAAACAGAAATCAGGTGAAACATTTGCTGTAATTTTGTACCTGGTAAAAAAAAGTCTCAGAAACAGGTTGTGAACACAACATTGACATATCATAACCTTAAGTTGACAAAGCAAACCATTGAGTAAACAGATACATATTTACACATCCATCAGTTACAGAGCAACTTTATCATCCATTTGGAGTTGTGGTGGCCAACTGATGGTGATAAATGGAGGTCCAATATACCTGCCTAAGTATGCTTTATATATATATAGCTGGTGTTGGTCTTGACTTGGTCTCCACCTCTCAAAGTCTTGGTCCTGGCTACACTTTAGTCTCTGTCTTGACCTGGTCTTGACTCCAACACTGCTTACAGTAGTTATACAATAGGCAGACTTACTGTACCGTGCTCATTATCTGTTTTACTGTCAAGGAAGAGGAAACAGCCTTTTGATGATTTGAATAGACGGCAGACGCAACAGTAAATGTGAGGAAAGAAGATTCTGAGAATGATAACTGCTCCACAGGGACTAATAAATGCACACGCAAGGGAAGAAGAACAAGATAGTATCTCTTTATGGGGAATGTGAAAACAGTGCTGGTGTATTGCATTGTTGTCTAGTTTTTCTTCTTTTCGGTCTCCACAGATGATGTGTAAACTACAGGTGACATCCAGGCTTCGTGTGTTACTGGACGCCTCCATACAAACATAATGAGGACTTACAGTTACAATTAAAAAGCTTCTGGTGTTTTAAAGTGATTGGTCAGATAGATTTCCTCCCTTATTTCCTCTCTTTTAATGATGTTTTATGGCTACACACAGGGACAGCTTAAAGATTTCACAGCACTGAATTTGATATATTTATCGTAAATAGCAACGAGGTCAGATGTTTTCATGCCCGTCGATGCAACAGTTGCTAGGGCTAAAATGAAAAGAGGAAACAAAGGTACCCCAAACAAAAGGCCCGAAGGAAGAAAAGGCTAAAGCAAGACCAGTCTCCTCATTTCCCAGTTGAATTTCCTAGCAGAGAGGCACACAATGTGGCCAAACAGGCTGTCCTCAATTGGGAATTAAGAAGTCTCTGGAAGACATGTCTTGTTAGTGTGTTGACGATTTGGTGAGGTCACAAGTTCATAGATCACCGTGGATTATATGTCAGTGTCCAGCTCTCACACAGATGAGTTAACGCTTTTGTTCTCTTGTTACGAGGGTCTTGAATTTGAACTTGACACGAATACCACAGCATGACATCCTGCTACCTTTTTATGAGACAATTCTTTTAAATGGGTCATGATGATAGTTAAGATTCGGTATCAGAGGTGGTGAAAACCGTTGACACCGTTCACAAATATCATACTACACATCAAGACACAGATACAAGTTCTTTATATCAATGTATGTCCTTTGAATGAATGGCAGTGTGTTGTATATATGACACAAAACCCTTAATAAAGAAATTTGATCCGATATTTTTGTTTCATTTAACATGCAAAACACAACAAGTATATTGTATAACCTGCAAGGTATTATGTTTAAGGTAAGGAAATACCAGTGCACCAAATTATGATTATGAATCCCTATGTTCAATACAAATGCAGCATAGAGTCACGTTGAAAAACGAAGACTCGAATGTCTTGGGAATAAAAGACTGTAAGAAAGTGCTATACCATGCCTCTGGTTATTTGGCGTTTGTGAATGAAAACAAAGCACAGAGGTTTTATTTGAAATGCGGCTTCAATACAAATTACGGGTCAGTAATACATCACATAGAATAAACTGGTATCAAAAGATGAAAAAAGCCCCAAAGATTCTTTATTCTTGGAAACGATCAGATTTCTTTAGATGACGCTACATAGAGAAAGAGAAGAAGCTTGACAGAGGATGAAAAATAATGTAAGAACACATTTTAAATAGGCAAATATGTATTTAATGCTTTTAGCATCATATGCATTATATTGTATATATTCAGAATATGCACAGCTGGTTGTCACATTATAAAGTTCACAGAAAGATGAGTAAATATATGAAAATACAGGGGCATAAATATGGTCACATCCTGTGCATGACCTCTGATCAAAACTGCAAAAGCTGCACAGATGGAAGAAAGTGTGTCTATCAAGTCAACAGAAGTATATGAGGCAATATTGCACGTTTGAATCAGAGTAAGAGAAACAGGTTAGTACTGTATTTGCAGGGAGTATCTGTCGATAAGAGGCAAACTGTGTTGAATGATTAAAGAGCAGCAGACTTTGGGATTTTTGCAGCACGTTGTCTCTCCCTCTGTCTGTTCCTGCCTCTCTTCCCAACAGTCTGCCACACGTGAGCAGACAGAGATGGAAATGAGAGAGGGAGCGGCCCAAGGACACCCTGATAACACAGAGTGGTATGCTCAATCTCTTTCTTTCTGTCCGTCTCAGTCTCTTTCACCATCACGGGTGAACACAAACCTGGACAGATGCTCTCGCCTTGCGTTACTCACGCAAAACGAATAACACTACAAAAAAAAAATACAGTAAAATGCAAACACATTATCTGCTTATAGAAATGCCACCCAGTGGTCAGACATGGTATGCTCTGCCTCTTTGATGGATTTTTTTTTTGGCAACATGATATTGAAAAGGTATGTACATACCTTTGAGGATTTCTACATTTCAATATCACTGCTGTTGCCAAATAATGAGATCGCAGGAAGCATTTTATCAAAAGGTCCCAGGGATCGTATTAAACAGTGCATTCCTGATGATCATATCCTGACATGTAGAACTAAACTGGGATGGTTAATGATTAATACAAAGCAGCACACACACTCTACCTGACTAATAAGCTGCTGTAATTAAATATTACTGTGACCAAAATGTAAGTACCGAAACTTAAATGATTCATGGATCGGTTGCACGGCAGACATTTGACACATTACAGCAGGAAACTGAAGTGTATAAATTTCACTTAGGGGATGTTCTTCTTTTGCATAAGCTGTCTCACTGAACACTTAATGGAACCGAGCCATCATTATCATCTTTATGTGTTTTTCCCTGCAATGATGCATCAATAGTATCTGCAGTGCAACCAGGAAAAACAAGGAAACGTAAGATGGTACTTAGTCCTTGCCCATCTGATCAGATAACATAAAGTGATAACAAATCAGGGCTATTGGGAAAAAACAAAAAAAGGTGTCATGGTGAAATCTACACTGTCTTCCTTTACCACCCCCTACAGACTGCCTCCCTGCCCACGGTTTGTCCTTCCTCGCTTCCTCTTTAGACACTTTGCACACCTGTTCTTCGTTTCCTAATTGGACCCTGTCGTTTCCTCTATTTGACTGCATAACTTTGCTGTTTCCTGTCTTACTACTACTGAAGCGTTTTTTTTTTTTTTTGCATCCTGTGTTGCCTGCCAGTACTTTCCGCGAGCTTGACTTTGAACTTTAATTTAGCAGGTTTATTTTCAGCCCAGCCTGCAGTGTTCTGTGACTGCTGCTTTCCTCCTTTTTTTTCCCTTTCTGTTTTGCCAGTCATCCAAAAACTGTGACACAAGAGACGTTTCGTCAGTGCTGTGAAACACACGCACACACACCACATTAAATGCTGTGCCGACACCTCACTCTGCACTGAGACAATAAAATCACAGGTAAGAGATGACAAATGAAAACAACCGCACAGAGATTTAGTTTAAATAGACTGAATTCCAGACATTTAGACTTATTCAGTAGGAAAAACACAGGTGTTACTAATAACATCGCAGTGACAGTGAGCCAGGATTCACAATATATACCTAGACTCTAAAAATAAAGCAGCTAAATGGAATATTATTTACACCCGTGCTTGTCAATATATCTTCCATGAAAAGGGATTCATGTACACCAACCTACCACTTCATGAACAATCCAATGTGACTCTGCCATATATTCTACTTTTACAAAGCTTATAATGTTTCAGTTTTTGCTGATGGTGTCAGAGAGATATTAATTTAACTATTATGTTTACTATTGAGGTTGTAGTTTGCAGTAGTGTTAAATTGGACTGCATTAAATTGAGAGTTTTTTGTAATATAATACATACACAAGAGGGCCATAATATCAATATAATGCACTCATATACAATAACAGCACCTAGTAAGATCTCAATAGTAAACATAAAATAGAATTAATACCTCTATGGCTGGCAACAAAAACTGAAACATAATAAGCTTTGTAAAAGTATGTCAGAGTTGTTGTATTGGATCACACTGGATTGTTCAAGTGTGCCTAATGAAGTGGCCGGTCGGTGTATAGTTTGACATACTAGTTCTACAAGAGGGTGAACATACTGTCCCAGAGGACATAATTATACAGATTCTATAAGATCTGATTCTTGTCTGGAGCACATAAATTTACAGTTGAATAGATCTTTTTCACAGCAGCATCCACTCTGACACTAATAATAAGGTAAACACAGGTGTTACCAGTGATAATAATTAAGGCTCCGTTCCATTCAGCTCAAACAGGGTCAGGGTGCTGCTGCTGTGGTGCATGTTGGCTCACTGGAGAGGCTCTGCTGCAGTACATTGAATGAAAGCTTAATTAGTATCATTGGTAACACCTGTGCTGATGCTACTGTTTCAAAGGCCCTTCTAACTGCATACTTGACCATCGGGTGGTGGTTTGGTACAAAGATTCAGAAAAATACTACGTTTCTGTAAGTTACAGAGTCTCTATCAGTCAATGTCTAAATACTCCTGAAGTTACAGAGTCTCTATCAGTCAATGTCTAAATACTCCTGCTTATTTACCTTTATTTATTTATTCATCCTGTTTGTTTGTTTGTTTGTTTGTTTATCTATTTTATTTGTATTACTTATTCATCTTGCAACTCAAGTCCTGACTCCCAGCAGTTCCCTATAACACTCCAGGAATAATACTCAGGAATCATGGTTTGTAGGTGTGGCTAGTGGGAGGGGAGGGATGTTTATGTTTGTGTTGATGTTGGATCACTCTGAAAAACGTACAATGTATGAACGTGTATATGTGATGTGATACATATAAAATTCAATAAAAATATCCGAGAAAATCCGAAAAATACTTCAAAATTCAATAAAAATATCCGAGAAAATCCGAAAAATACTTCCAAAAACATACAAAAAATAGTAAATAAATAATAATATGTAAATCAATGATCTCTCTGATCAGCTTACCGAAATCTGTATAAGTATGGGTGGTAACCGTAGCTCAGTCCATAGGGACTTGACTTGGGAACCGGAGGGTGGACGGTTCAAGTCCCGCATGGATCAAAATATGGAAGGTTGACTGGTAGCTGGAGAGGTGCCAGCTCACCTCCTGGGCAGCCGAGGCGTCCCCAAGCAAGGCACCAATCCCCCCTGACTGCCTGCTGGGCGCTCCCCAGGGGGGCTGCACCCCATCATCTCTCTCCACATTTTGCATGTCGATGTGCATGTGTGTGTCTGGGTTAAAATACATGTAAAAAATAAAATAAAACATAGAGTGAAAAAATAATTTCCCCATCGAGGGATTAATAAAGTATATCTTCTTCTATCAACGGTGCACTTGCAGCCTGTGGCCACTAGTTGTCACCCCTCTCACACAACAAGTAGGTTGGACTCAGTGATTATGTTGCCTTCAGGGATTGTCGGGAAATACTGCAAATATTGTACAAAACACACACGAACAAGTCGACAAATCTGTAAAAACAGACAAGGAAGAGGTGGAATTTTCTATATTAATTAGGAACGATAAGAGTAGAGAGGAAAAAATAGTTAGATTGAAGTATTACGGCAGTAATATTAATGCTACCACAGCGAGCACGGGTCCGTGAAGGCAGCGCAGCTCCTGGACAGGCCAGCAGCACAATGACGCCGGACACTGACTGACAGATAAACAAACCCCGTCTTCTCTGCATGTCTCTCTCTCTGTCTCTCTCTCTCTCTGGAGCTTTACCAACTACCGTTATCAGTCTGAGTGTTTGCGCACAGCTCGTTTTAAAGCAGATAAAAGCACCTTGATGTACGGTGTCCGTTGATAAGACGTTAAATAAAGAGTCCGCCGGGAGGTGAGTTTAAAGTTACTAAACTTAACCGTTAGGCTAACGCTAACACGTAGCAGCTAGTTAGTTTGTTTGTTTGTTTTTCGCTCTAATTCACCACAGCCTGTCATTCATGTGAACACACAGCGTTTAACACATCAGTATAAACTACTTCACCATATAATAGTCTGCTAAATGAAGCTAATTAATTAGTCCCTGACCCCCCATCCTCTGTAACATGAGCGCCCATATGGGAACCGTTAGGATGAACGGAGCAGTTTGTCTGCTCACTTGTTGCATCCTCAGATGTCATAAGATCCATTAACCATGTCCCACACTTAATAACATGTTTTTGCAACGTTTGTGCAATGTTTTTGTAATGTTATGATGTGTTTAAAGATGGTTAGTTCAGATATATATCTGCATTTTAATTAGGGCAGCTTTACAGGTGTAAAGGTATAAATAAAGTCATAATTTGCTTGGTAATAAATCAAATTATACCTTAATTTTATTTAACATAATCCTGTTAATCCTAAGAATAAACTCCATTAAACTTGTCCCACACTTAATAACATGTTTCTGCAACGTTTTTGTAATGTTTTTGTAATGTTATGATGTGTTTTAAAGATGGTTAGTTCAACCAATATATCTGCATTTTAATGAAGGCAGCTTTACAGGTGTAAAGGTATAAATAAAGTCATAATATGCTTGATATTAAATCAAATTATACCTTAATTTTACTTAACATAATCCTGTTAATCCTAAGAATAAACTCAATTAACCTTGTCCCACACTTAATAACGTTTTTGCAACATTTTTGTAATGTTTTTGTAATGTTATGATGTGTTTAAAGGTGGTTAGTTCAATCAATATATCTGCATTTTAATGAAGGCAGCTTTACACGTGTAAAGGTATAAATAAAGTCATAATTTGCTTTGTAAATGATCAAATTATACCTAATTTTACTTAACATAATCCCGTTAATCTTAAGAATAAACTCCATTAACCTTGTCCCACACTTAATAACATGTTTTTGCAATGTTTTGTAATGTTATGATGTGTTTAAAGATGGTTAGTTTAACTAATATATCTGCATTTTAATTAGGGCAGCTTTGCAGGTGTAAAGGTATAAATAAAGTCATAATATGCTTGATAATATATCAAATTATACCTTAATTTTACTTAATATAGCCCAAGAATAGTCTCCATTAATCATATCCCATCGTTTTTGTAATGTTTTTGTAATGTTTTTGAAATGTTTTGATGTGTTTAAAGGTGGTTAGTTCAGATATACATCTGCATCTTAATTAAGCCAACTTTAGATAGGACAAAGGTAAAGATATCAGGTATAAATACAGTCATGTTTTGCTTGGTAATATATCAGTTTACACATTGGGTTTACTTAATATAGTCTAACAGGTTATTTCCAGAGGTGTCTTTGCTCCTCATTGTATGGAGAGGCTCTCCAGAGACACATTTCTTCTTCATTTATAACCAAAAAATCACAATTTTTCATTTGTTTACTCACTTTGCTTTCTTACCTGAAGCTACCGTCTTCTTTTTGAATCCATCAGTGCTGAAATCATTGAATTTCTTGTTATTTGCATTCATCTAAAACATTTCTCTGCATCTCTCACATCCTAAAAATGCTGTCTCATCTTTCCAGTGACCCGGTGTGATAACTGCATGCTGCATGTCTCGATAACCATCCATCACCCACCTCCTGCTCTTCCTTCTCATTTCTGATGGCTTTCTATAGAAAATGAATACGTCTCGTCGTTTCTTTGCATGTTGTGCTGTGAGTGTGTCATCATGAGGAAAGACAGGGATAACCCTCTGGCACTGTCCTCCAACAAACCATGCCAGGGCCAGACGGACTACAAACCAGAGCTGGAGAGGTTGCGTGCTGAGTTGGAAGCAGAGAAGACCCAAACACAGCGGGTGCGTGGACACCTCTGTCTGGAGCTGAGGCACCTGCGGGAAAAAGCAGAGAGGGATCAGCAGAGGACCGTGAGGGAGCTGACGGCCAGGCGAGGGTGCCAAAAGGACAGGCGCTGCAACAGTCTGCTCGCTAAGCAGGTGAATGTTAAAGACAGTGGACGGTACGGTGAGGTGGAGCCCTCGGGGAAAGAGGCTTTTTGTTTGTGCAGTGGAGAAACGTATACAAAGCTGGAGCAGTTGCTGCTGACGCTGAATGAGAGGATAAATGGTGAGCAGGCAGTCTATAAATTGCATCACAGGCAGGAATTGGAGCTAGAAAAAGCCATCTTCCTCTGCCACCTGCTAGAGGCCCACGGAAGACTCTTGCAGGGGAGGCCGAGAGCAGGACACTCCAGTTACATTTTTAACCATCTCTCAAGGAAGCCAACGCCGGAAGACAGCAGTAACTTCTGTCAGACCTCCTCCAGGGCCCTGCTGCACAGATCCCACAGTGGCTCCAGCTCACCTAAGAAGAAACCCAAACAAGATCAGCGACAGCAGCCTTCAGGGAGGGCCCTCCGTGCAGCTGACCCCTGCACCACCACTGCAGTCGTGGACACCTGTCGGAGCAGCTCTCTGAAAATTTGTCACCCCCACGGCGCTCCCCATGCAGGCTGGGACGTCCAGCCCACCTGCTGCGCTGAGTCGTCCGGGTCAGACGAGTCGCCGCCCTCCAGAAACATGGAGGTAAGATATTTCACGTTCCGCACATGGTTCCAAAATTAAACAGAAGTGTTGCTAACAGTTTCTTCATCAGTGTGCACTTACAAACTTTGACATCATGAGATCATAACGTTATGTTAGATTAATACATTGACAGGTCTTGGGTAGATGGAGTCGACTGGTGGAAAGGCAGAGAGAAACGCGTTGACATTGAACGCACACTCCTCCTACTGTTACTCTGAACCATTTACTGACACCGTGATCATCAAATCAAATCCGATTTATTAACATTGATTCAGCGTACACAGCACAGGCTGTATCACAGAACATATCATGGCGGGGTGAGGTCCTGTGAGAAAACTTTGGATTATTAGTTTAGAAATGAACATAAAACAAATCTCACATGATAAGGCCACAGTGAGTACGCAGTTAAACAACCAAAGAGCTCATAGAACAATAGCCAAGAGTCAGGGAGAGGACAACGCTGACATTCTCGAAAAAAGCTCATGAAATATGTATGATTGTTAAAAAGTTTTTCTTTTTAAAGAATGTTTAAAAAGTTCCCCAATATATCAGGATGCAATATTCACAGTAAATCTGCTTAAAATTCATACAAACCTTCTGTAGTTATTGCATTCAACATTCAGGGAAACTCTACAGTGTATTTGTTGTTCTGTACTATTATTGTTATAAATTGAATATAATATGAAATATACATTAAAAAATATCACTGAGTCAGGTGTACACAGTGTGTAACTGTCAAATAATTCTCTCCTATTTGAGCTGAGATTTGTGTTTGGTGTAACTTTGTGTTTGGCCGCAGTAAGATGGAGAACAAAACAACAGCTGGTAACATTTCCATGAGGAGTTTATTTTTTGCAGACACAATACAACAAAGAGAACCAAACGCCGGCTAATGCTGCAGCCTTCTTAGTCGCTGTCGATGCAGGAAATGTAAAAAACATTCATATGACTGTTGCGGTGTGTATGAGGAGGCGTGATGTTTGGGATGTGAGGCGAGAGGAGGGGTTAGCACGTGTGGGTGAGTCTGTTTATGTCTCTCGTTGTGGTGGCAGAAGTGGGTCAGTGGGATGAGTCTCCTAAATTTTGGATCATGTTTTCATAGGGAGGAAATTAAATAATTAATCAAAGCTTCGACTGTGTCTAAACAGCAGTGCCCACTCGCCAAGTCTCACAGTTCTTTCTTTCATTTCTTGCACCGCCCTGCTCAGGCAACTCCTTTGTTACGGCAGCAACCGACATCAGGGAAGCCAATTTTTAAAGGTGTTTAAAAAAGAACGGACTGACCATGTTTCTTTAATCATGTTTTGCTTTTTTTGGCATTGTATCTGCTATGTTCATGTTTACTATTGTATATTTATATTTGTCTATCACTCAAACATGGCCAATTTTTTAATTCCAGTTCGTCTCTGCCACCTTTTATGTATTTTGTCCTCTGAAATGAGACACTGAACCTCAGAAAAAGGTGCATACGTAATTCACTAGAAGAAATCTGTTCATCATTAAGCCACTTAAAAATTCACTAGAAGAAATCTGTTCATCATTAAGCCACTTAAAGCTCAGTTTATGGAAGAAATGCATCAAAAACATTCAACATTACATGTTATATAATAACCTATTTGCTTAAATCTCTAAATTAAGATGAGGAATGGTTACTCAAACAAGCCATCTGTAACGGCACTCACCTGTCAATCAAAGCGGCCACGCTGTTATTTCTGCATGACTTTAAGCCTTGATATAATTTGAACGAATGAGTTCTATAAAAATTCACCCTCAGTACAGTCGTCATGAACAGGGAAATTAGCTATAGAGACCAAAACTGTTTTTTGTACCAGGCTGTAAACATGTTTATTTCTGCTGTGAAGTTGGACATTTTAACATGTAGGCTTACGGAGACTGACTCGAGTGGACGTTTGAGGAACGGCAGTTTTTGGCACTTCCGCATTGGTTTCACCTATTTAAAGCGTCCAAATGATACAAATTAGAGATGCTCCTTCCCCTCCCTGTCTTATCGTGACATGTATTTGACCAGCAGCCTCCTGACAGGCAGACAGGGGACACATTGTCAAAATATGACAGCGTGATAGGATGTCAATACCGCTGAAGCACAAGAAGCTGGCTGCTGGCTCATTTCTGTGCAGAGCATATGCTGTTTGACACACATTTAGTCCATGCTGACTGGATGCTTTTCGCGGTGTTATGCTCGGTGAAATGTTACTGTGTTTGTGTTGCTGTGTACAACATGTGATAAGAACATTTGCTGGTGGCAGTGGTCATGTGTGCAGCAGTCGTCTCACTTTTTTTTTTTTTTTGTCGGTTGTTTTGCCGTTTCACAGAGTACATTTATATTCTCAAAGGAGCTGAATAGCAGGATAGAAACAGTGTTCACATAACATCACGTCTTCAGGCTACTAAAGCCAAGGTCTTGTGAGCACACTGTAATTAATAAAGAAATAGACCAAAGCTGTGAAATGCAGTGTTAGGGCAACGTGGAAAAACTAATTTCTGGTGCATTTTCATTTAATTTATAATCCTGCAGGAGAAGATGTTAGGTGTTGGCCTTCCTCTATTAAATCTGATTGACAGCAGGCTGCACAGAAAAGACAAGATCACACCACAAAACCAAATAAAAACAAGACGACAGCAAACAGTCAAACAGAAATCAGGCAGGCGTGAGCTTGAGCTGTCGCTCTTCTCCATGTGTTACTGAGCGTGCATGTCAGGGCTGGCAGGGTGGTGATGGACAGGTAAGGGAAAGTGGATATCACTTTCATTTTCAGCATGAGTCATTGTAAATGTAACAGTCTCACTGTTGACTGAGCAGGGGCAGTGTTCCAGAAAAATGCCAGTACCAAAACAATTATGGCAACATGTCTATTTTTAACTTTGCCGCACCCAGCTACATGTTTTCTGACAGTGACCTTTAACGCAACCGAAGGTAGACTGAGGTGAGAACAGGCTGGAAAAGAGGTGCAGGGAGTGACAGTGCAATAGTTACATTACATTACATCATTAATAAACTGAGAGATAGACGAGCAGATGAAAATGTCTGTTCATTCATTTTCAGCAAGCCTACAACGTTCTAAAACAACCAAAGATACAGTATTATATATGAACAGTGCAGCAAAATATCTACTGTACTATACTATACTCTATATTGTCTCCCATTCCTAGTCTGATTAAAAATATGATCTCTAAGGAAAGTTTCCACACACAACATAACAGCCGCTCTGACACTGCAAGGAGAGAGAGGGCTGACATGAGTGGCTATTTGCTGCTTGAGTTGACGGTGGTTGACATTTGTTTACAACTTGCCAGTAGGGATGACCACGACATGACCGATCCCCAGTTTTTCCGCTACCAGTTGCATCCTTTCAGCTACAGCAGTCAGTTCAGTGTCATCCCGATGAGTTCAATGCAGTGGAATTAAATGTGGGAAAAGAGAGTATGGGTTTGGTTTGATGCTCGAAATCAATGCAGGAACCAGCAGTAAACACACATTTAAATCAAGAAAAACTGTTTTGGATTGTCAGTGTTTATGACACTTAAAGTTGCTGTATTAATTGTCTCCTCTACTTTTAGCTACAACTTGTTTATTTAGGTACATAACGGTCAGGTTAGAGTAGTTGGGTCTCAAAAAAAACAACCAACGATAATGGTAACAAGTTGGTGTCTGAAAGCACAATTTTTTTATGTGAACACAGAAAAGATGAGGTCTGGAGTTTTTACATAGATCATAGATAAAAGTAAGGATAAGTAAAAAAGGTGCAGGTACAAGTCGTTGGGTCTAGTTACAGTAGAAGAATAAAATACAAAAACATATTAACAATCCCATTTTCCCCAGTGTTTGTCTCTCTTCTCTGAGTGAAAGTCATTTTCTCCATATTGCCCCTGTAGTCATGATCTCGTAACTCTTTGGAGTTTACTATTAGAAAGTCTGAATTTGTCTTTGATGTTGAACCAAAGAAGTACAAACACATTTCATGCCCGTTTTTTTTTTGTTTTGTTTTTATTATTTTTAATTTGAAAGTATACCCTGACATAATTGCTCCCAC
The DNA here is from genome assembly GCF_000972845.2 of Larimichthys crocea. NCBI lineage: Eukaryota > Metazoa > Chordata > Actinopteri > Sciaenidae > Larimichthys > Larimichthys crocea. The sequence goes on from NC_040032.1 coordinate 13,960,825, forward strand.
ACACCACTTCCCTCCTCCTGGGCCCACTTTCAGCCCTTATTAAAGGGATGTATTAAGCTGCTTTGCTCATTTTTATAGACAGTTAGATGGTGTAAGGCTAAATGTCAAGTTAATTTGTAAGCCAGCATTAGCTGTGGCAGAGTTTATCCTTTGGAGCATCAGCCCTACAGCTTTCTATGTATATTTAATGTCCGTGTCCGGGGCTGAATTACTAAAACATGAGGTGCATTCTTCACCTCGTCTGCACCTAGTGCACAACTGCAGTAAAACACTCTGATTAGTCCGGGCTGGACACACTTGTTCCTCCGCCTGCCTCCTGCAGCCTCCCTGCGTTGCAGTGTGTACTGCCTCTTGAACAATCAATAGGCAGCCAACATCATTCCAGCGTCATCTCCATGGAAACGAGCTCCAGTCGCGGTAATGATTGGGCCCCCTCTCAAAGCCTGCCTTTTTGTGATAGGAGGACGGGAGCAGTCCTCCCTACCCCCCTCCTCTCAGCGACACTCACCGTCTCTTTACACACATGCATTTTTCCCTTCGTCCTCTTTCTTCACCTTTATGGCGCTGCAACCAAGATGGGATTAAGCAGCCTGTCGAATCTTGTTGCATCTGGATGAAATGCTTTTTTGACACGGGCGGCATCAATGAGGACAGACGTACAGACTGAAGAGTCAACATGCCACCCACATCTCAGCCATACTGAGAGAATGGGGACTGGAGTGGAGACCTGTTAGTTAGATCATCCTCTTGTTTTGCTTTTTTTTTTTTCCTTCGCCGTCGCGCGTCTCGTCTTGTTTGCTCTTCCAGTCGGGCCTGCACGCTCTGTTTCAGTGTTACGTAGGGTAAGAAGCTGTGTCTTCTCTCTTTTCTGGACATATGACAGACGACAGAGCGGTAAGGCATGAAATAACAGTCTATGTCAGTGTAGTGAGCAGGGCTCTGAATCTGAATGCTCCACTGTGATAAATACTAACCACAGTATGCTCAAGAATGCTACCAGGATGATGACATTCGCTGAATTTCCTTCCCAAGCCAAGGCCAAAAATATGTAATATCCCTTCGGAGCTGATTGTCCTCATTTTGGAAAACGTCACAGCGCAGAGAAGGAGGAGGTACTTTACAACTCCTGGTTTATCTGTAACTGCTTTTGTCTTTAGATATGTCACAGAGACTCTTGCTGTAACAGATTTCAGTGCTCCCACTTTATAGGGATTTACAAATTTAAGGTTTGGTTGTTGTGCCACCGACAACCATGGCAGTAACAATCTTTTGCTTGGTTTCCTGCTTATGAACGGTGTGAGGACGGGAAGACCGTGACATCTTTCATCATTTTGAAATCAACCTGCCACAGCTGATCTGTGTTATTCTCCTCCAGCAAATGAACAGCCCGCGATGGCTCGGTCTAAGCTGGGCACCTCATTTGGTCACATTGATCCCAGCTGCGCTGTTTGACTTTGACAGAGAGTGATGTATGACCTGTGCACTCGGCCTGAGCAGCCCGAGCCTGCGCCGGCACACGCAGAGATGGAGAGCCGCGAGGTGGCCGAAGCACTCGGGCAACAGCAGCAGCAGGAGTTGAGGAGGACGGAAGAGCAGGATACCAAGCAACATGGGCTCTCAGACAAGACAGTCCCAACCACCGCGGCTAATATCAGTTCCACATCGCTGTTAGGAAAAAGGCATCACTCACTTTATGCAAACCTCAACGGCTTTGAAGTGGAAGGAATACGCAAGGTAAGTGTGGATGATGATGGTTGAATGTTGGATGAGGCCTGGAGACATGAGAGAGGTTTCTTGCACACCCACCAGGAGAGTGACAGAGATAGTCTATTATAGGATCACCAGTCACCAAAAAAACAAAACACACGACTGTTCTCACATTGAAAACTATAAAATATCCTTTGATTCTTAATATTTATACTTAAAAGCAAAGGAAATTTAAAGCAGAGTAATGTTGCTCTGTTGCAAATCATGTCACTGGATTATTTTTGTGTTGGTCCACTAAATTTTCTTGACACTTAATCTGGGACAGCGCTGTAACTGCCGTAGTACAAACGGAGGCTTGGCAGATATTACGCTGACCTCGTGTGGCCTCGTCCCTAATTTCACACCTCTGTATTATCCTGTTAGCACACACAAGCTCCACTTGATGGTAGCCATTTATAAATCAATTGGAAACCCATGAAATTGCCATCTAACTGATGGAGGCTCGTATAGCCAGTGGGAGACACCGCTGTAACGAACTAAACCCCCCCATCAGAATAGATTGTTTAATGTGTAAATGACAAATAAATTGAACTGGTTGTATTGAAAGCCTCTGGAATCATTGATTGTAAATGGTTTAAACACTGTTAGCAGATTCAGTAGAGTACATTTACAGATCCTAGACATCCTAAATCAACTTGAGCCACCCTATATGTTTATATACACTTTCATTTCATTTTATTTTATTCACAGGTTAACTAAAATCATACAAATAGTTTGGAAATTAATGTCACCTAGTAGTTATCAGCCATATTTCTCCTGTATTTGCACAAACCTTATGCTTTTTTCCTTTGTTTGGTGGTTTCATTGTATCTTTATATGAGGCATCTTATCATTTAACCAAGGTAGCACACCGTCTACCCCACCCCCGCCACTTCATTACCCAATCACTACAATCACAGCGTAGTAAAAAAAAAAAAAACCCTAATGAACTGTCAACACACAACATGGGAGAAGATCTGTGAGTGGGAGCTTTAATTGATGCGTTAGAAATAATTATTTGGCCATTTCAGACCAGTGGGGGTTGTCCGTTGTGTTTTTTTCAGCAGGGGGTTGTCACTCTTCTATTATTGTTAATAATTAGACCATTACTTGCAGTTGGGGGTGCCTTAATTGTCCTTTTTGTTTTCTTATCACCAGTTCCACTCATAATTGATGACTGTTGTATGTTTGTACGACAAGAAGCATTCCTATAAGAAAATAATTAAATCCTATATAAAGAAGTAGAGCAGGTATTGTACAGCAGAAGGGAAGTGGGTTAAACTGTGGCTGAAAAATGCAACATGCTCAAACCCCCATATGAATTGTCTGGGTTATAAATGGAATATGTATAAATTAAGTTGGCTTGTTTTGCTGTGTAGGTGATGTGAGTCACCTACATGATCCAGCGTGGCTTAGCCCACAGAGCAGAAAGTTATCCCACGTGTTGTCTTCCACATGAAGCTGATTTTTGGAGGTTTTGTTGTTCTTGATTGGCAAAATATTTATTGGCAAAACATGTATATGTAGCCTTGAATCTTTCTATAATAACCAATGAACATCATATTTAAACACAAGTTTGGACAAGACGGGAATGAAGCCTGTGAGTGAGACCGACATGCTATAAACAACTCTTAAATTCAAAAGGAGCGTTATAGAGATTTTGTAGAGATTTTCTACTAAGACTTGTCTTCTGAAACTTTTATAAAAAACTGAGATAAGCTAGACAGTTTGGGTCACAGGAGAAGTAGTGATTTATCGGGGTTCATGGTTTCTTGCGCAAAGGGTTAAAAGTTCGGAACAGATTTTTATACAAAAATAAATAATTGTGTTGATGTCAGTAGACATGTAAGTAGACGCACACCCTCTGTGATCGACCAAAATACACGAAGGCCCTGGAATGACTTAGAACCACCCAACTGGCTGGTTATTCTTAGCTTGCTTGCTAATGTTATTGTCAGCAAAAGACTATGAGTGGATATGTTATGTGTAGTTGGCCAAATGAATTTACTCATTAACTAAATTATCCATGATACTAACTTGTGTATTAAGACAGTATTGATTCTAGCTGTGAATAAATGACCTATCGCTACAAGGCAAAGATATATAAGTAACGATTCCTTTCTAGACTGTAACCAAAGCTAAGCTGGGGTTAGCCGGCAGGTTGTGGCTTGGCTTTGGCTGTGCGGTGTAGATCTGGTGTTGGCTGAAGGCGTGATTTTCAAATAGTATCATGGAGCCAGTGGTCCAAATAAAACATGGGAACATTACAGATAGTAACACTAGTGTTTTGTCGTTCGTACATATAAAACTTTTAAATAGTCAGAGTTCGGATGATTTCGGATGATCAAATGTGTATTCCAACGACTGGATGTATTATAGAAAACTTGTATTTGTCTTGAGTGCAAATTACACGAGACAGCTGTCAATGTCAGTCTTTCCACTTCATGACAGAAACAAGCATGATTCCTCTGAAGGTTAATGAGCGAGTTGACAGTGTGGTCCTCTGTGATTCTAACCCTTTAACACCTGTCTGCTCTACCATATGGCTGCCTCTTTAATGATTGTTGGGTTTAAACGCTGTGAGTTCCAAATGGAGCTACAAAGAGATGATATACAAACAAACCCAGTTTCTCCTCAGTTATTTTTCCTGATTGACTGCATTTAGCTGCGATCCCTCCCTGTGATTACGATTCTAAAGCGAGGCTGGCACAGTCTGATACCATTTTGAAAGTGGTCTTTTGTTCAGTATAAAGACCTTTATCCATGGGTAGGAATCCTGGTGCCTTTGCTGCACACAGTTAAACTTCAGCCGCTGTTCAGTCTGTCAATGAAAACAGGTATTTTAGCTACTCTTTGTGTTATATTTTAGTGCTTCTGATCCAGTCAGCGGGGGCATTTCCTGCCTTTAAAATAACCCAAACATAATAGTACTTGTCGCTCAATCTGGCATTAGTATAGGCACTGTTAACATGTCAGCATGTCATTTCACCTGCTGTGGATGTGACATAGCTGATGCTCAGCACTTCTTGGGAGTAATTTTAACCCAGTCAAAGCCTCTCTGTAACAAGTGCAGTCAGATTTTTCAGGATAAAAAGGCAGTACTGAAAGTCAGTTTTGCCACCGATCTGTTGCTGAATGTAGAGAGGTTGGATGGTTGACGCACTGACACCCGCCATACAGGTCACCACCGACCCAGTTTGTACCTGTGGGAGAACTGAAAGTGGAGCAGTGTGTCTGTATGAGGACCTGATTTCACCGTAGCTTTCCCTGGAATGAATCACAAATCTTAAAGAGGATGTGTTCATGTTAGTCTTTCGAATTGTGAGCCTTCCACTTATTGTTCTATTCCTGATGAAGTATGTGATGATGAGCCCAGTATCCACTGTGTTACATGATATGTACATGTAGGGTTGATTAAAACACCATTTTTTAAATTTAATGTTTGTGTTTTAAGTATAATATATATGTATAATAACAATGCTAAACAGTGGCAGTGAAGTTCATTTTGTGATGTATTTGCAAAATGACCTTATTCTCACACACATTTAGATAGAGATAGGTTTCTTTCTCTTTCTAATCTGTTAATCTGCAGTATATTCTACATAGGACTGTATATCATTTTGCAGGTCATGCATGACAAGAATAATCCTTATAAATTTCACATATGTCCATTTAAATTAGGGCTTTAACTAATGATCTTATGATTAATCCATCTAAGATAAAGTCTTCAGATGCCTTGTTTTATCCAACCAGCAAGTTTATAATGATGCAATCTCCCATCTGCAATCTTCTGACGACAATCTAACCCTTTCAGGGAAATGGCCATTGTTTCTGGACCTCCGGTGTAGCCCGCAGGTATCCAGAAAAGGGCCTGATGGATATTCAGGACTTCCTCTGCAGTCCGATTAGCAACATTCAATTCCTACATAAGAATGACAAGAGAGACACATTTCTGCTGATCTCTGTGAACAGATATCTGCACTGACTCATCGTTGTCAGTCAAAAGCTGATGGCTTCAGCCTCCTACGAGGACTACGAACATAAAACAAATATCTGTTCATAGACATTAAGGGAAACACATTGGAGAAGCTTCAACCAGAGACCTTCGGCATTTATTCTTGAAAAACGACTCGATTCTCTTGCCTGATCGTTGCAGCTCGAGCTGAAAGGTTATTTATTTTTGGGCAATTTTATTTAAGAATCCAAAGAAGATTTAATCCTGTGGTTGATTCTATGTGAGGTCCTTTTTTGCCACAAGGTTTAATTTATTTGTGTGTGTGTGTGTTTTATTGGCCAGCCATGTAATGACTTGTGAATAATTGATAGAGCAGTGAAAGGGGAATCTCTGGAGTATTGGTCTCTCACTATACCTCAACCCAAACATCACTGTCTGTCTGTCTGGCTGGCTGGCTGCTGTCTGGCTTCAGCGAGGTGTAGACTCAGACACTGTGTTCACTGTTGCATTCAATCACAACTCACTGTGGAGCCAAGAAATTGGAGTGTCACTCCCACAGCATGTCCTCCACTGAATGTGGGGCGTAGAGGATATATCCTGTTGATCTGTGGACGCTGAGGCAGAAGGTGCTTTTCTAAAGCACAGTGGAAAATAAAAATATAAGCCACGTTGTAACACCATAACAACCCATAAGAACATATTTTACATGTCAGGACACAGTAAATATTATACACATTCATATCTGTCTGTGATGTTCCCCATCCTTAAAAAAAGGCACAATGCTCTCAACTCCTGATAAAACCTTAAAGACTACTGGATCAGCATGAGGACATCCCAACAGGGGGAGCCACAGCCATTCAAAGTTCATATGACACATAAAAAAATCAAAACCCACAACAGATTATTTTCACCTCATACAAAACAAATAAATCCTCCTCATTCATCCTTGATGATAGTAACAAGGAAGCGTATTTACTCTGCCTCCCTTTGGAGAAGGATTCTGTTACCACCCCTCTATGACTCAAGATGTGGCTATCACTGTTAAAATGTGTAACTCTTGTTTTTCTGATATAATATAGATCACATGGGCATTTATCAGATCAGGTTCACATATTTATGTGATTGTGACCTGACCTTGATGTCAACACCACACTTAAGATGGGTGAACAGATTACCCTAAATCATAGAATATCAGTATTTATAGTTATGATAAGAGTATTCCTATAAGGGATTGGAGAGATAAAACGAGTGGGCCTTCTAGACCAATCTGACTTGACCAGGTAGATGAGGGTAATGTGCCTCTTGTTGAACTGACTGATACATAATGCAAGACTGAATAAATCTGTCCACTGAACTTGGCATACCCTATTAAGACCCCTCAATTTTAAAACTATCTCAGAGGTTTTTAGCTTGCAACTCAAAAGATTAATCAGACTTATAAATGTGTCGAATCCTCAGTAGGGGACTATACATTAGACTTCTTTTTAATGCTGCTGAATAATAGAAAAGTATAGTTTTAGTTTCCTTTAAAAAAAACAACAACCTGGAACTCTTAAAATATTTAGCAGTACCGCTCCAAATAAAAAAATAAACCATCTATGTATCTAGTTTGTGTGTTTAAATAGGAATTATTGTCATTATTATTGTGTAAAATAAAATCAAACTCAAATTTCCCTATTAATAAAGTCTGTAAAGTGAATAATTCCCCTACACTTTTCCATCCTTACACATTTGCTTCTTAATCTTTACTCACCAAATGAATACCATTAAAGTAAAACCCATTCACACATTTATTGCTTCCAGTTTTCCTGTCATCACTACACCTCCTGCTAATACACTCATAAACCTGAATTATGACACCTAAGATTGATGGTGCTCGAGTCGTTGGTTGGAAATAGTTTCTGTTAGAAATATTCATTTGTTTTGCACCTGCAGTCTTCGGCTCTGACCTAATATCACACAGCCCCACAGCACAGATCACATTTACATTCACTATTAAGCATCCAGACAGCTGCATACAGTATTTGGCGTCCTCCGAGTGCTGCCTGTGACATTTCTACATCGTTTGGTCCTTCTCCAAGACTGCCGGTGAGATCAGACGATGATGATGATGATGATCACCTGCGTTCCTCCTCACAATGGTAAATAGGGTTTTGCCCAGAGGGGGAAAGGGAGACTCATTTTTTTTAAGCACAAGAAAGGTCACCTCGGCCTTTTCATTACCAGAGTGCCTCTTCTATTTATTGAATGTGACTCATAAAGGTTTGCTGTGGAACGCTGCAATAGTGTTTGGACTTTTGAACAGCTGTCAGAGAATTATTGAGTATTTTGACCCTCTGCTGTCCTGCCCTAGACACAGTCTGTGTGTTTTATTAATGGTCCTGTTGTCTAGAAACTAACCTCGAAGCCTGTTTGTCTGAATATGTTAAATATACAGTCTGCCTCATGGCTAAGCCTATTTCCAGATCATAATATCACATGATCTGTACAGAATAGAAACATATGTGTGTGTTTTTAAGGTGAACCTGTTTTATGTTTTCATTGTTGCCTTTAAACAGAGAGAACAAATATCAGCAATCTTTAAACATTTTGAGCTCCGTATGGTATAATAATAAACATGTTCTGACATTTAGTGTAACATTACATCAAAATAGCTCTGTAAAAATGATGATTAAGCATGTCTGCACCTGACTTGTGATACAGGAATGGGAATTTCCAGTGCACACTAAGAATATGTCTCTATACTGGAAACATCCGGGGGGATTTTTAAGCTCTTTATCAGCGAGCTCCAGGTGACGAAGGTGCCAACTGTGGAAAACTACAGAGGAGCGATTTTTGGCAACATCGAGAATGGCGACTAAGTCCTTGGTAAAATGATATTGGCTAAATGGTGTTCTCATATTTGTCATTTGCCTATTAACAAAAGCAGATTAACCTCAGTCATCTCAACCAGAAAAACATTCATCTTGTGTCTGGCTCTTCTACACATCAAATTTTATGTTATGAAATACACACACAGTATGTGAGTTAAAATGTAATTTAATATTATATTGTTGTGTACAAACAAAGCAGAGCTGTGCAGAGGAGGATGTGGGCCCTTAATGAAGCCCAATATTGCCTCTCGTCTCTTATTATGATGACCGATATGGTTTTAAATGTTACAGATTCAGTTAAACCATTTTAAGCACCTCTTGTGCGAGACCACAAATTAAGCTGTTGCTGGTATGATAGCGGGGGGTCGAGGGGCTTGTACGCATATGTAATTTTTCTTTGACAAGATGAAGGGTTATGTTCTTTTGAAGCTCTCAGGGTTGAACCTTTGGAAGGTCGTGGGGGAGAAACAAATCATCTCCGCTACATTCTGTCTCCCCTCGATCCAATTTGTGCTGACACTGCACTAAATAGAATAATTTGGCGACCCCTCCTTCTGTTCATCTTTTGACTTTTTAAAAGCCAGATGTTCTTCTGCTTGTCTGACGCCTTGTTAAGCCCTCAGAGGCTCCGGTGGGGAGGACTGTGGCATTTGTTATTTGTGGACTGTGGAGATGTTGAGGCGGCCAAGCTGGTATTGACTTTAATTATTGTGTTGGGAGGGCAGTGTTGTAATGGCTTTGCGAGAAAGAAGCTCTGATGGCGAAGGCTGATGGGATGTGGGATGCTAAACCATAGCTACTGTGGCTTTCATGCCTATTGATTTCCTAACTTGGATTAAACATGGAATCACTATTGGCATAACAGATGCGAAAAATGAGTGTAATAGTTGGAGAACCCATCTTAAACTACCAAATAAAGGTTGTTATTCTCAAAATATGGAAGAGAAAAGGCACTAACAAGCATTTCCAGACAATGCATTTCATTTTTGCACAACCTCACCCAGAGGACGTTCGTACGGGCGGTGGTAGAGGTAGATTTTTGGACGCTTTGCGGAGGGGGTGGAGTAAAGGGGTGTCTCATGTCGGCTCTTTGTTCTCTAACGCTCCGAGAGAGACCCCCTAATCTGTCACCGTCAGGTACCCCGGGGGAGATGAGTCGTGATAAATACAGGAGGGGATTTGAGCGGACACTTAAGAGGGCTTCTTCATGACTTATATATGAGTGTAGGCAGAGAGTCACTGTTAATAAACCACCTCAGGCCAAAAACAGCTTTGTGGTTCTTTTTTTTTTATGTGTAGTTTTTTAAAGAGATCTGTCTCTGCTTTGGGTAAGACCACTGAAGATTACAGCCCCTCCGTTACCTAACCATAAGAAGGTTTTTAAATTTGCCATAGCCTTGTGGTTTTTGTCCTATAAATAAGATGGATATTGCTACCGTGATCATATTTAGCTTGGAAATCTGAAAGTAATAATATGTACTAGAGCAGTGGAGACAAGCATTTCTGAGCATTCATAGAAGGTCCAAACAAATACCTTCTTAAACGTTTGAGAGCAGATCGGGAAACCTCAGTCGAAAACCATCGATGTCGAAGGAGACAGAGATAAAGGGAGTCATTGATTTGCCTCTAAATTGTAACACTTCACTGATATTGAAGTCTATTAGTATCCACTTGAGAATGGGAGGTCATTCCCAGTCTCTGCTGGACACAGTTTTCCTGTTTTTTTGCCATCGCTGGTAATTAAAACTGTGTTCAGGAGTCAATCTCTCCGACCATGTGGTGATTGAGAGTAGGGTCTGCGGGAGGAGGCCTTTCCCCCTTTCTATTATTGCCGGGAGCAGACAATGCCTGGATTAATTAAGGCACATTTCCACATTCAGCAGACTGCCTCCCCTTACACCAATCCTCTGAGCGACACTGCTGAATGAGGCTCAGCAGCAAGTACTTGTAGGGTGTGCGTTTATAAAAATGAGTAAAACACGTAGGAGAATTAAATAATCTGACTTCAGAAGCTTTCACTGTGATTATATTTGGACTGTTTGCAAAAAAGACTACGCTGGAAGAGGTAACACTGCGACACATTGCAATAAAAACATTATTATATTGCAAAAATTTAATAAATCTGCTTTCCTCATGTAGGCAGCGGCAGATCTACTGATTTGTGTGTAACTATGGGTTATTCAGTTACTGCTGCGTGTTTCCCTTTTTTTCCATCCAGGGTTAGCCAAAAGTAAATAAAGATCTTCATATTTTTAGTCCCAATCTATAATTAGTGGCGTACAGATGTATCGCTTGAGTGGTAGACACTGTGATTGCACGGGATGCGGTTGTAACACGAACTGTACGGACTCTGGCTGAAATGATGCCGCCCACCGATCGCATTGACTCTTCAATGCCCCCCCCTCCCACTTCAGCTATCATGTCCAGCAAAGAGTTAACGATACAAAACGTGTGTTTCTGTGTGCGTGCGTCTTTTGTCTCGCTGTCTCCTCAGAGGCTTATGGTGGGGGGATTTCTAGCTGTCAGCTAAAAACGCTGATGTTGGTGTTTCTCTGGAACCAGACTGTAGACATTTCCATACGCCCTCTACAAACGCTCGCCGTGGAGCGCAGACAAAAGGATAATCTGGTTGCGAGACCTTATGAATATGTAAGAATAAGTGCCCCGGACATTTCATCATTTATTCAGATCTTTGTTGATTTGTAACTGGAGTCCTTTTTGTGTCAAAAATATAACATTTGTGAGCAGTTTTATAAGCTTTAAATGAGACTTAAAGACATGAAGACCTGTTTGTTATCTGCTGTTTTTCTTTATCCCTCATGTGTCACTTTTTTGTCCATTTCTCCTCTTTATCTGTCCATCATTTTGGCTGTGTTAGTGCGTATATTTTTTTCAATAACAACACAATAACACTGAAACACTAGGGTCATTAGGACAAAAATGTCCACATCCCAAAAAACTGCTATAAAAACTTTACAGATTATTATATTTTAGGCTTTTTTCTGTCTGCCCGGCTCAGAACTACCAAACCAGATTTAAAACCCTTCAAATGCCAGTTTGATTACTTGATGTTATTTATATATTAAAAAAGGGGAAAATAACTAAAAAAATAACATATATATAAATATATATATAAATATAAATAAATATAATATAAATATAATAATATAAATAACAACAGTAACAAGTAATCAAACTGGCATTTAAAGGGTTAAAATCCTCAAAATGATTAAATGTGTGGTAGTTTTGAGCAGGGCATGAGGGTTAATCTATCCGTGGTGTCTGTGTTGAGAAAGGGGATGAATCCAGAAAACCTTAAGCCATTTTGATTCAGATCCTCAGAGGCACATAGAGCAGCTTCTGACCCAGATAATCAAGAGACTATTTAGCCCGCTCTCTTTACAAAGCTCTGTCTTGTCAGTGTCAGCTAGTTATAAGAAGTAATGCAGTCATGGATAATCACTAGTGAGGTTTCTCTTTCATTTAACTCAAGTTAGTTTGTCATTTAAAACTTAATTTTTACTATAAATGGGATCAAAGTGACTTGCTCCGGTTGCATTTACTAACAAGGTCGGGTAGCATATGTTGGTGCTGGAACCACCTGCTGTGTTGTCCTTCAATGGGTATTCTTAGAATTTTGAGGACAAGTATAGTCCCCTTTCACAGTCACTTATCTGGGTTGGTGTCTTTCACACATACAAATCTCCTATTCAGAACCCCCACCCCCACCCTGTGTCACCGCAGGTTAAGGTGTTTCGTGTGAAAGTGGCTTCTGTCTGAAAAGCTGTTTTACGGGTCATGAAGGTTTAACTTTCTTTGTGATAATCTGAAAAGCCCAGAAGTGATCCAACTCCTCTTCTTAGGTGGAGAAAGCACCGGAGAATGGTGCCATGATGAAAAGGTGACCCACATACCATAGAAATGTTTCCACACATCATCACCGTCTTTTATCAGCTGCCGTTCCACAAGAGCTCTTGCGTAAAACGGGAATTTTTTATTTCATTGTGCAGTTGATATTGCATAATTTTGTCTTAACTGGAATTTCAGGTGAATTCTGACTCACTAAATTATTCAAAAACAAAACTGCCATTATAGTCAGAAAATAATGATGAATGAAAAATGCTTAAAAAGGTTCTATGGTACACAATGATGTGTTCTAAAGCACTGGTTCCCAACTCCCAATAAGGGTCGCTAAAGCCTCACAGTGGGTCACAAAGCTTTCTTGATTTTAAGGGGTGTAAAAGAAAAAACTTTTTAAAACGTCGCAGTAGGCCTATATCTCAGCATTACATTCATTCATATTCATTCAGACTACTTTGTAAAGAGTCATGCTCTCTGTGGAAAGACCGGTGATCCATGCTAAAGTGAGGAAAAGGACACAGGGATGCAGGGATGTATCTAAGCCCCGGGAGCGGAAAAAGACATTACTTTTATCATGGAGAATGTAAGATCTCTGCCTAATGAGATGGAGGAGTTAATGACACAAACCAGGCTACAGAGGGAATATCGAGGATGTGGCATCACAGAAACGAGGCTGAATAAACTCGCTGGTAACTCTGGACGGGTTTCAACGTGTCAGAGCAGATAAGGAGAGCAGGGAGAGATACGGGCTGAACTGTACAGAGCAAATGAAACATCCATGGACCACAGGCCGGAGTTTAAACCAGCAGGAATTACTGTTGTATGTGGGGTGCACACTTTACCAGTTCAGCTTATTTCTGTCAGTAAAAATGAAATAGTTTGTAGATTCTGATTTAAGATATAAACTTTACAAGTTCTCCCAGGATCAGGTCACAGTAAAAACCTGAACACAAACTTTATTCACAGAGCCTTCAGTCTCTGCTAAACGGCCTCGACCTGCTTTAGAAAAAGTAGGCAGGTAAAACAACTATAGAGCTCATAGAACAATGGCTAAGCATCGAGGAGAAGAAAAAAAAGAAGCTTCTGTTATTGCTATGTGTGGAATATAATATCAAATACCCATAAAATATGTCGCTCAGTCAGGGGTCTGTCAGTTCATTCAATTCCCCTTGAGGTAAAAGGTTGTGACTTTTCTAAAGCCTGCAGGATATAGACAGTACCGTTATAATCAGCACTCTCTTCACTTATTTGCTTGTATCCAGAATGATTGCAGACAGATTCAAATGGAGCAGAGGGAGACAGTTGGGTTCGTCTGCCCTGTCCAAGGACTCGGGCTCTCCTGACAGACGTTTGTATACAGACCCCTGCCCTCCTGCTACGAAGTTACATCTGCCTTATTAACTCAGCCAGGCTCATGTGAAAACAGCAGTGCCGTGAGAGAGGTGGACTGCATGAATGCTAATACACTGGCCTCGAGTGGACCTCACCACCTGCAGCCCTTTATTCAGTTTCAGGAGGAGAAGCAAGGATAGGGGTGTTTTTTAGTTTGTAAGAAGCCAGCATTACCTCATGCCTAAAGAAAAGCCTCCAGTGTTTTTCAGTATGATTCCCAGGGAACAATTACAAGACATGGACCGACTCCAAGATCATTAGAATTAGAATAGAGTCAGGCGGAGGCTGAGTTCACTCTGGCTGGCCTTCCTCGGAGGTGATTGATTAGGCTTTAGTGTCGTCCTCCTGAGAGGAAGACTGGGACCAGCTGAGTCCTCTAACTGATGGCAAAATAACTCTCAAGGACACAAAGGTTTATCTGAGGCTAACTCTCTGTGATCAAGTTAAGAGTGTATGCTGTACAAAAAAGACGACATTAATCTGAAAAAACGCACTCAGGCAGCAATTATCTCGGCTAGATGAAGTGTTTGAGCATCACTTCAGTGACATTTAGTGGTGTTATTAAGAGCAAGCAGTGCCTTGTGTCCTCTGGGTATCAGCATACTTTAATAATGTCATCCTGGGGTGTGTCACTTCTAACATTGCTATCATACTACTTGCTGTGAAGGTCCCCGCCCTGCATTAGCTCTATTATGAAGTCATTTAAAGACCAAGTACCATTCTAAAAATACCTGATAGATTCAGGTTTTTCCTCTCCAGTACTGTTCAAAAGTTTGGGATGGCCTGCCACAAAAGCTGATTTACAAAAATAATGTTTTGTACTTTGGAGAACAAACCATTGCACAATGGTTTGAGTAGACTGACAACTGACAGGACAAGCAACAAAACATAACAAATCAGAGAGAAATTAGAAGCTTAGCATCAAATTCTGTGCAGATTTAAATAGAAACAGGTTCCTGTTTCAGTGTCGTGCACAATAATGCAGATAACAAGCTGGAATTAGAAGGAATGTCGCTTTAAATCACAGTTCAAACCTGTTCAGTCTGACCACTGAGTGGTTTGCTTGGGCAGGGGACCCTGGTTCAGTAATGAGACCTGAGAAACAAATTCAAAATTGATGAGTAAAACAGCCAAAAAGGAAAGAAGAAAAACATGGTGACCAGTCACAGGACGTAGTTCTCTTTGTAGTTCCAGCTCTTCATTACTGTTCTCACCTTTATCTCACAGATAATAGCCTCCCTGTCGCTGCACAATCAGAGCTGTCATGAAGTCTGCTGCTGTGCTAACAACTGGTAATTCTAACTCTAACGCTTTGTCCTGCTGCTTCGTGTGAAAAGCCTTCCACGGCTCTTCAAACCTTCCTGTTTCCTTTCATCCACTGTGGTTACACACAACAAGACAGGCCGCATCTTATTTTATGTTTTCATTTTTATTGATTCTCACATGCTTTAATTTGGTTTTACTGCTGTTGTGTGTCACTGTTTTATAACAGCGGAACTAAACTGAACTAATAAACGAATGAAAGGACTTTATTGTCAGGCGGCTACAATTATTATTGATGCAACCGTTGAGGTTAGCGACTGACTGCTCTCTCTTTGTTTGAGTCCATATGGAGATTTCAATAAGGGTGTTAAGGGGGGAGAAACATCCAGTAGGTAGACACTTTTTGGTAAGCTGTATCTCTCCTGTGTTAATAATCAGTATTATGTTGAAAATCCAGATTTTTCTGGCTCTTCTGTGTCTCATTTGAGCTGGTTGTTGGATGTATTTTGTTAGGAGTAAATAGCTTTGTGTGTTTCTGTTATCACGTTTGAATCGATTTTAAGAATTCACCAGAAAGCCTCTTTCGACTTCAACCGCTACCGAACATTACCGCCGAAGAGATAAATCAAACCGAGACAGTTAAATAAGCAGCATCCCATTGTGCCTGGAAAAATTCATGTATCATCAGCAAAGTAAATCGTCTCTTCATGAAGTGCTGTTCATAGGATTTTACGACAAGCTATACACTCTTGTGCGCACTTTCTATATATGCCCTAATACATCATCCGAGTAGGATTCATTTGTGCATGTGAGCCTTAAAATGAATGAAAATGAGTGTCCAGAAAATGGATGGACTTATCATGGATGGACTGTAACGCTCAAGTTTGTTCATGTCATAAAAATTCAACCAGTAAAAATGTCTCTGAGTTTCTACATCATCTACAAACTCATAAACAAAAGCTCTTTTTTATCATGATTTTACTTTATTTGTTAGAAATTAATTTTTACTATATAATAACAAAACCTAACTAAAACATTGCGTTTCCTGTGGCAGCTCCACCATAAATGCCACCTTGACACTTTAAATGTGAAGTAGTGTCAGTAGGATGTTTCATTTCTAGTAACTTAATACAGCTCTGACGTTGACTGGTGTGACTGAACAGTAAGACTGAGGCTGTTATCAGTGAAATGAAATAGCACTGGATTACATGTATGCATTGTTTGACTCTTAATCCCTTCTCTGAATACAGCACTGGAATGTCGGACTTCGCCACTATCAACCAAATGACCAAACATACCATTAATATACGTAGTATCAAACATGGGGTTTGAGCCTCAGTAGTTTCTGTGCCAGATATACGAGGCGCAGTCACGCTTCATCAGAATAATGAGTTGAGATTTTGTTTCACAGTTTCTGATGCCAAGATTTGCCCGAAGAAAGAGCGTTCAAGTTTAAGGAGGATGTAGTTGCTGAGTCAACGCCTCGTATCGATTATAAATGTCGTCCATGAAGCATCTTTTTTTTGCCTGCTGCGACAAATAGTGATTACATCTTCGCTTTGGCTGCAAGCTACTCACTACTAATTTAGGCAGGACTTATTTTGGGAGAGAGCATCTGGTCATTACCAAGTGATTTTTTGCATTTCGGGCTAGAAATTTTAAAATTCTGCCACTTTGATATGGATGTGTTGTGGCGCATCATTTATTTTCCAAGCTGCTACTTCCTACAGTTTTAACGTGAATGTAAGTGATTTCCCTCCCACCAGATCGTGTGTTAACGATTTCAGTGAAAATATTGTGTCTGCTAGTCTGTATGGTGTTACCCTGAAAACATATGGTCTGTCTAGCACTGGTTTGTAACCCAGGATGTTTTCGTTCCGATAATATTGGACGATGAACACAGACAGAGGAGGCTCAGCTGCTGGTTTTAGTAACCAGCTGGTCATTAGTGTTGACTTAAATTACAGGTACGGTAAGCCCTCCCATCATCTGCGGTTACCAAGACAGCATAATCTCACGAGATGACGGTCACGTGACTTGTATACATCAGGATGTTTGATTGATATAACACGAGTCCCTGTGCAGTTATAAGTGTCATTGTAACAGACGGCTATTTTGGGTTAGTAATTAGATCCCAGGAGTACAATGGAGCACATTTTAACAGGTTTACTGGTGTTTCACATGTGGAGCCATCTGTCTGTTCTTGTCATGCTGAGATATCCGCTCTGCTACAGTCTAGTAAGCACAAACAGACACGGTAGCTGCAGGTAGGAGCACGCAGCTTCTCACTAGTCAAACTGACCACAGGTAACATGAGATAGTGTTACTCAACGGGTAAGTGCTCTCTCATCATACGTAAGCAGCCAAAGTCTAGTCTAGTTTCATTGAATGTGTTTCAACCTGAGGACAAACCCTCCCTTTACCTCCAGCTTATCTGTCCTCCCTGTCTGTCCATCTGCTTTTACATTCATGTGTGCCAGGTCTGCTCTCAGCGCCTCCCTCTGAGCCCCCGGGGCCTTGTTTAAGAGCGTTCCTGTCACAGGAGGCAGGATGGCATCACTTTACTTCAAATTAAAGACAATCAGCGGTTTCACACCACTTCATGTTTTTTTTTTACCATTTAGACAGTAAACACCAATGACAGTCTTGATCACCACATTGACTACCCGTCACATCGGCGGTCTGCCACGTCTACTGCTGCTTAGTTTAGCCGTCTGTTCAGTAAGAGCTCACAAGATGACGAGCTCATTACACAGCGCTTTTACACTATATAAAACCGCAGAATGTGTATATATTTCAGTGCATGACAAAGAACTCCAGTCATTAAATATATACTGAGTGTTTCAGTATCTCTGGAGGACTTTCTAACAACTCTTATCACAATCCATCGCCCTGAGGTGCAGGTTGCACAAAACAGACCTCACCCTATTGACATGCTAATGTTTTTGCCGTCATTAGAGGATCAGTAAAGTAGAAACAAAGTAAAGTTAATGTTCTCTAGAGCCCAAGACGTGAGGATCATTAGTTAATTGGTGTTCTTGATCAATTTGAAAAAGTTTGAGAACAACTGCAAGGAAGAAGCAAATACATTTTAGGTTTTAAAATAACAAAATGAGTAAAAAATGAAACTTTCTAAATCCACTAGATGTAATTACTTTTTTTTCTGGCTCTGCCTCTCCCTCCCTTCTCCTCATAGCTCTATATGAGAGCAGAGGTCTGCTTTGCTCTTATGGCTAGTTAGTTAGTTAGTGTACTATAATAGGTGTTGAGTGCCAGTGGTAGGCTGATTGAGGTGGTCTAATGAAAAGCCTTTTCAGTGGTCTGTCATCATTAAACAGCACTATGTAAACAGTGGCAGCAGACGGAGGCTTTCCTGTAGCCCAGAGATGAAACTCATCCCCTGTTTTTTTTTCTTCAAACATATAAGTAACTTTGTCTTTGTCGTCTTTTTTTTTTTTACAGAATGGTACCGACTACGGCTTCCTGGTGCGTCAGAACTCGGAGCTCTTGCGAGCCCTCGATGAGCTGGAGAAGACTTGTACCACACTGAGGGAGGAGAATGGCCTGCTGGTAAGACTAAAAATAACAGAGTTTGTAGTCTTGACTGAAGGCTTCCTAGAAAGTAGGTCAGATACACAGAATAGGCTGACAAAACATTTTAAATGTGCATTGTTTCGGTTGCTGCTGTATTTTTCTAGACATAGATCATTACTTTCCTCGTGTCTTGTGTGAATTTCTACACAGGCAGGGCTTAATCCCTCTGCAAACCATCAATACGCCTTACTGGAAAGCTGTTTTTGTGACTGCGTTATCATTTGCCAGAGGCTTTGTCTGATGATATTTGTTTTCCCGTGTGTTCAGCGGAAGAGCAGCGCCCCAGAGACCGAGGAGAAGGTCAGGCGACTGAGGAGAAAGAACACAGAGCTGGCTGTTCTCGCTAAGAGGCTGGAGGAGAGGGCACGGAAACTGCAGGAGGCCAACCTCAGAGTGGTAAACCGCAAAAAAATAAAATAAAAACCGCTCCATCATTTTTCACCGCAAACTGTTGCCCACCATGTTTGCCCTCAGTCTGACCCAAATGCTGACAGTGACTGATTGTCAGACACCAACATCCAAACAGCCACATCACCATAATGTCCGATAATGAGTTGAATGGAGCAGTTGAGCGTGTGATGATGAATGGGGGCCTTGTTGAAACATCAACATTGAATCATTGAATGCATCACTAGAACTCTGATTTTAACAGGAAGTCCAGGAAGTCTCTTGAAATGTAACATCTTTACAAAAGAGATTAGACAAGTGAAGATCAAACAGACTGAGGATGAATAGACATAAATATGAGTAAATAATGGCTGTAAATGTTCTATTTTTATAGATAAATGTATTCATGGGTTACAAATAAAAGGCTTAGAGTTTAATACAGAGTGTTGTTTACCATGTTGAAGGCTAAAAAACATAAAAATATACACAGAAACTTTCCATTCACATATCTGGAGGTGAGAAGTCAAGAGTCCAAGGTAAAATTTAGCCCAACCTTGGAGCGTTATTTAGCCCCCCTTCCCAACAAGCTAGCATGACATAGTCGGTGTAGAAAAACAATTTAAGGACCCCTCGTCCCTGTCCCGGCTGCTTCGGTCACTGGCTGCTGTGCACCTGTTCACCAGACCGAGAGAGGGACCTCCCCCCCCTCACCTCCTGCTGCTCACTGAAGGGCAGCGAGAGCAACGTAGATCTGATGAATCTACACCAACAACAAAAAGGTTGTTAAACTGCTTTTTTTTGGACCCAATTGAATAATAGACTGTTTTAATAATTAGTTTACTGCTCTATCATAGAACAGAGAGCTCAAACTGAGAGCTCCATGCTCAGTGGTGTGTGTTTGCTGCCCCTGTAGCTGTTCTTTGCTGATCTATCTGACTATAACCACTGTATTTAGCAGAGGAGTACTAGTAGCTCTGCCTTATACTGTTAAAGTAGTTTGGTTCATGTCACTATATTGTTAATCCCTTCAGAAAGAGTTTATTCCTGAATAAAGAAATCCCTTCTTCTCATTAACACACCTTTCCTTCTTGCTCTTTTGCAGGTGAATTCCCCGTCACTGATGAGACCCGGCTCAGTTGAACAGTACAAAAGGGCGTTTGCCCGTCAGCGAGCTCGTGACCTTGCCCAACACGCCGATGCCCTGCTGTCTAAGGACAAAGAGATTGCTGCTCTACAGCAAGAGTGCCGAGAGCTGGAGGCACGGCTGGGCACCGCTAAGGTACTTCAAACACACTCAGCCCACCATGCGGTCACTGAATCCGACTTTTTACCTCATCTAATCATCATCCCTGCCACGAGCTTGCTCTCTGCTGGACAACACGGGTACTGCTCATCTCTAACTCCCCGCTAAGCCCGTATTACAAAGGCTGCGTCACTGCTGATGACTACATGACAGTGCAGGAATAGGCTGCCTTTCTAAGTGCCTGTTTTTAATTACTGACTTAGGAGCTCATTCATCCTAATGTGAACATCTGCTGGGTTTAATAATAAATGCTGTTAGAGGATGAGCTGTGCATTGATCTAATGAGAATATCTGTGCTGGAGCCCAGAAAACAGATAAAACAGATAAAGTTGTCACTGTGTGATAAAGGTGACAGGGAGGGAGAGTGACGTGGTCTCCTCAACTTGAGTGTGAATATTAAAATATGTCCAAATGAGATGACATTGCATGAATTGCAGCAGAATATCAGGCTGGTTTCTGATCACAGTGTACATGGTGACGTATTAACAGTCTGTGATTCTCTTTAGTCCTTGGGATGCAGTTTCCAAACATTAAAAACTAAAATATAGAACAATTCTGTGGTGAACTGATGACGTTGTAGTCTCATGGCTGGCTTTGATGTCTCCGCGTAGGGCTCCCCTGTTCCATCTGGCAGGCTGGAATTCGAGAGGCTCCTCAGGGAGTCTCAGAGGGAGGTGCTGCGCCTTCAGAGGCAGCTGTCGGTCACATCATCATCCAGACAGCAACACAACCACAGTCCCGACCCCGGCGGGTCGGAGAAGTGTGAGGGAACTGAGGAGAAGGAGGAGCAGGAAGAGGAGAAGGAGGAGGAGATGAAGGTAAAGCCGCCCGCTCATGTCAGAACAGAGCACGACTCTGTGCTCTATGCTGACCCCTGTTGGTCTGAAGTTTAATAAGTGAACCATCTCTGTGCACACTGAAACTGATGATGTCAAATGAACTGTAATTTTAGACATGAGATCAAAAATAGCTGTGACTAAGTAAGTTCCTTCAGAGTTACTGCGCAGTGAGGAATTTTTCTGAAAATAAAAAATGATGCATCGACTGTCACGTTTAAACTGGTACAATGATACTCTTCTTCTTTTTCAGGGTTCAGTGTATGATTACAAACATTAGATCACAGCAGATCATGTTGTACACTCAGGAGCATGGATAGTGAGCTGCAGCACATTTTGGATTATATGTTGGGGGTTTTTTTGTGGTTTTTCTAAAACCTAGCATATGTTTATGTTGGCATGGATGCTGCTTTTTTTGCGGTGTTATATAATGGCTCGTCATTGGACCCGATACTAATCTGCCACAAGCCATAATGAGATGATTCCCCGTCTTGAACTTGGTCCTGATCAAAGATACCAAAGTCACACACACTCTGATCCTCTCTGCATTTAATACTGATCTTCTCTATGTTCGGTTTTGGAATCAGCTCCTCACCAGTGAAGTGATGTTATCATAACAGTATGAATATGTTACATAATGCAGAAAGGACATTACTGGTAATTGGTATATTTAGCTAGCCTCACCACTGAACATCTGTAACAGGGATGTGAAGGTACAACTTCTGCGTATTAATGAGTTCACATCATTGAAAGGCATAAAGGTTTCTTCTGTAAAATATTCCTGTGAGCTGAGGAGTAAATTCTCTGCCTGTGAAGCTCAAATGAGAATGCCGATTGTGGTAATCTCTCGTTTGTGGGACGCACACATGCACACCCAGTGGCACGCGCACACCCAGAAAGGGGCCATGTTGTGTGAACTCTAATCCCCTCTAACAACAGAATGGTACAGTCCAGTAATCCGCTCTCTGTTGCTGTGGCAGCGGTGAGAGGGTTTTGGGTGGAAGGTAAGACTCCAGCCGCACTAAAGACTTTTCTAGCTCGCCCTGCTCTGGATAACTAGCAGGCCAAGGGAAGCCTTGACGTTGCCACAGATCACACGAAAGGGGTAGGTCATCTTGTGAGTTTTGTTGTCTTCGTGCGTAGCGGTTCGTTGTGGATCTCGTAGGCTCTAACCTCATATGTGAGGCAGAAGCCGTGCAGGACTCAAAGTTGAGACTTAGCAATGAAAACTAATCAGTGTCATGACGAATCAGGACTGTGAGAGAATTGGCTGAAGGCAGCGAATGTTGCATTTGTGTTAGATATTAAAAGCACCGGCTTATTCTGATAGATTATTAGTATGTTACATGCCCCGTGTTGGTATGACAATATAACTCGCAGCTAAGGGGATTTTCTTTCAGGTCTCATAGCTGTTGTTTTTTTATATTCATGTCAGTACATCCTATGGTAAATCTCACCTCTGTCTGTGACGGACTGCCACTTTCTTATAAATTAGAGAAAAGGAACGTGCATGAGGCCTAGTCAAGGGCAGCCTGTCTCATACCCGGTTTTATAACAGTCATATTTTAGAGCTTCCAGATGCAGAATTTAGATGGGCCGACTTAGTGACAGGGTGGTAGAGCGTTTGATTGGTGGACATTGATATGCTCTGTATTAAAAGGAAAATCAATGGCCAGGCCAATCCATTAAGGTGCTTTTAAAAGAAGTGATCCAGTTACCCGTTTCAGTAGTCTGCAGGGATTACACCAATGTGCTTATGGCATTCAGGGCCTGCTGAATGGGATCTGGCCCTGCTTTAGTACGCATGGGCCCAAGGTGTACTTGATCCTTTAGTGTACATGGACCACATCATTGTGAAGTGTACACAATGGCACCTCACTGTGTGCAAGCAGACTCTCTAAAATAAAGACCTCATCTGACAAAAGCGCAGCCAGTGGCTGCATCCTGCATCAGGTCAGTAATTGAGGATGATTTCTGTGGCTGTCTTTACACATCCAGCAGGATTTGAGCATTTACTCACTATTTATAATATCCTTTAATTTAAGTATCAATCCGTGCACTGTTAAATTCACCTTTTAAAACACAATGAGAAGCCAACAATCAAGCACAAGAAAACATTTAAACTTGAAAAGAAGTTCAGATCATCATGTCATATTAAACATGCTCGAGCACTAGTGTTTTCTGTTGTTACGTAAGGACCTAGTCAAGCCAGAAGGCATACCAAGGCAAGAAGCCTCCATCCAAAATCTACCCAGAATGAATGAACATAAAACCGCCAGGGAAAGTAGGAAGTGAACCAAACATTCAGTCAAGCTGCAGCTCTTCTTCACTGCCACACACATGAAAACCTGACTCTAAACATCATACGCACTACAAGTTGAGGTTATATTCACCAATTAATTGGTGCCACTAGCACTAATCTGTAGAATATTAATGCGTATTAGCTGTAATTGATTACATGTTAATTGCAGTGTCACATAATTATGGACTCAGCACATTTTCACCCGGCCTCTGTCCTGCCAAATTATTTTATTCATGATTTAACTTGACTCCGGTAGCTTCAGGAACAAAGTATGTTTGTCTGCAGGGTTTGCCTGCCACAAACTGCCCACTGAGCAGAAATGGATTTAATAATAGTTTTGTGTACAATAAAGAAAACATCCTCCTATTATATTTGCACAGTATCACAGTGATTGTGTATCTTACATTTGAAGCTGATTCTAACCTTTGAACCATCACATTTACATGTTAATGACCTTTTTTGACCAATTCAAGCACAAACTTCTTGCAAATATACTGAATGATTTATCTTTTTAATGTATAGTCTATATGCTGATCGGCCCTTTGAGGGCTTTATATACAAATGTTTATACATCCTGTTCTTGTCATGATCTGACATCCTATCCCCTTTACAAATATCATGTATAATGACAATGATATGATAAGAGATTTCTTCTGTTTGGTGGTAGGATAGAAACAATCAGTTTGTGTTCCTCTGATGATGTTTGCGTCCTTTTATCTTCTCACATAAGAATCACTGCTGTTCAAAGGGGGTAAGAATTAACTGAAAATTTCATTGGAAAAAAATCAACTCAAAGTTTTTATTAACACCATCTCAACACCTTTTTATACACCACCCAAAGTCTCGCAAGTAAGCGACTCTCGTACTGCTAAGACATGACATGACATTCTTCATTCAGCACCTGATCTTTCAGCTCATGTGCTTTAAAATATCCAATAACACTTCATAAAAATGCTTCTTTGCTAATACAGCAATGACACAACATGCCAAGAAGTCTTGATTTAGTTTCAACTTGCATCAATACTTTCTGCTCTAAAATGTAAGGCATGTTGTTTGTGTTTGTTGGAGCACTATCATTTGACTCAGTTGATCTTCTCTCTTAATTATCCATGTGGGAATAGAGAATTAAACACTGCACCATGTACCAAGTACATGCACAGCTTGTTAGGTCACACTGTTTTTGACAGGTTAGTGTGCTGGCACATAAACCTTTGAAATGATTTATAATAGCCTAAGCTTTGGTCTATTGCTCTCTACATCAGCTCTTTATTTCTCATAACATATAAATGAGGAATTACGTAATATTCCCCCTCTGTGCTCATTCGTCAAAAGCACGTCAGAATTATATCACGCCTCGCCTAAACACTGATTATATTTGCTATATCGCTCATATTCCCCTTTGCAAACAGGAAAGCAACGAACGTCACACCGATTAGAATATGTTAGGTGCTAAACACAATGACTGACTGAGCAGTAATGTTTAATTACATCTTAGTAATGGTATGAGAGGTTTAGATTCACCTGTGGTAGGAGTAGTTAAGCTAATTCAGGTTTAACGTGACGAGCTGCAAACGTAGCGTAATTAGACGAAGAAGAACAATAATTAGTCAAATTAGCATCTGGGTCATGCCTTGGCCACCACTCGTGTCACTCCCGCTTTGGTGCATGGCTGCCAGATTGTAGCAGCAAAGCCCACACACTTAAGCCAGTGGGTATGAAGCGCTACAAGCTAATTAAGAGTCACCAGAAGACAGACTAGTTTAAAGCATGATTGACCAGATACAAAGGTGGTATGCTTGGATCACCTGGCACATGGATGTGGCTCCATGATGACCATCAGGAATCAGGAGCAGAGACATCAGCAGAGCCCTTGTTTTAAAGCTTCCTGTGCACTGTTTTTGTACAGGGGCCAATGGAATTAGTGCCTCCTGCTGGCCTTTCGTCACCACTACTAACACCATCTGGTCTCCTATCCAAAAGATAAACCAGGGACAGCCTCGCTTAACTTCACAGTCATGACACTGATTTGGTGCTGAGCTGTCACTATGTGTTATCAGCCTCGTATTGGAGGTTTTCTGTATCCACCACGGTGCTCGAACGTCTTAGAAACTAAATATGTGAAAGAAATTAAACAAATATTTAACAGTGTGCTGCCAGAAAACTTTCACGTTTTCCATTGTGCAAACAGTAATATAGAGGGTGGAAATAAAGGCTGCTGGGAATGGGTATCTTTCTTATATATATTATTTAATTTTTGAAATGGAATTTTCTTCCATTGAAGCTTTCTCTCTGTTATCACCAGCTTTCTTTGAGTGACAGTTTTGTGGTTTCTATCCGTAACAAGGACAGCGAGCATCAGCCAAAAAGAAAGTACTATTTCCAATTATGTCAGAAGTCTTGTCATGTTTCAGTTCATCACTGGAGCTACAACGGGACTGCAGTTCTCTCCCAACCTGCAGCCTGCAACTCCAACATAATGCATTCAATGCTTTTATGGTGACTCGGATGGCAGTTTTCAGTTGTTCCACTCTAAATGCATAGATAAATGCTCGTAACATATGCAACAACTGTGTGAAAGAAGTACAATGAAATGTAAAACAAACTCTTATTTGCTATAAATCTGTTTAAAAATGAAGTCTGTGCTATCAATCAATAGCCAAGTGTTTATCCAGTGACTCTTTTATGACAATATCATCATACTAAAAAACTATTTAAAAGAACTTTTCAACAGAATTTGGTGAAGTTTTTAAAATCAAATATTAAAGAAGCATTGCAGATTTAGGAGTAACAAAATAAGTTGATTTGAACTTGATTTGTGAAACAAATTCAAACACAAATTTGTGTTTTTATATGTTGAAATCTTAGAACAGAACGTACCATCTTATAGAGACTTGGTGGTGGTGGTGACAGCACGGATCAAAAGAAATAAATAACAAAAGGGAACTATTTATTCTGCAAATGTTCTAGTTGATCTGAAACAATATGTCTTTTAGAGGTTGTTTGCTCGCTTAATAGTACCTCTACATAGAAATTGTCAACATTATATATGAATGTCTCCGTGCTGTGTTCTGACGGTCCCCCGAGAAACAGAATAGAATAGATACTTTATTGATCCCTCGAGGGGAAATTCATCCCTTTAACACCTGGAAACTGTGCCTGCAGTCTATAGTGATATGTCCTTTAGTGACAAACAATGTAAAGGAGAGGAGAGATCCCCTCTGCAGCACGTGGCAGAGCGCCTTTGATCCTGTTATTGGGTCGCGGCCTTGGCTGCACTAGCACAGTTTTACTCTGAGCATAAGTAGGTTTGCTCTAAAATTAGATACTGATTCCTGACTCTTAACCCTTAACCAATGTCACCCTGTCCCCCCCACCTGGATCCAAGTTAAACAACGGACAGTTTCTAAAAATTATTGTGTAACTTCATGTAATTAGTTAAGAAAGACGCCTTCTGTGAAACATTTAAGTCACAACACCTCGGCTAATTAGATAGGACGGACTTCCTTCTAATGTGCTGTAGTCATGTTGCAGGATAGAGGGATTCCCCCTGGATCATTCATTGATTGTGGTTGGACCACTGGGAAGGAGGTTTTCTGCTAATCCCTCATCCACAGTGGGGGGTGTGATGTTAAATGTTACTGTACCGCGTAGGAATCAAACATTTGCTGCCTTCTCAATATGTTTCTTTAAGATAACAGCAGAAGTCTTTAGACCTCGACTCTTCAGGATTATCTCTGTAAAGTGACTGAGCGAATGCTTATCCCTGCCCCTGCCAGGTTGTAGGAGAGACCCCGTGTGTGGTATTAGATGAAGCTCCATCCAGGTGTGAGAAGACTCCCGGAGAGGAGGAGGAGTCGGGGCTCCGAGTGACGCCCCAACCGGGCCTTAGCCCGACCCCCTCCCATCAGGAGGAACACACAGAGGAGCAGCGCCTACAGTTTCTGGTGAGAGCTTCGAATTAGTAGCTGATATCTCATAACGACACTGTCATGTAGCACAACATTCAAAACACATGCTCGCCAATTATGGTTGTTTTGTGTTGCTGAAATTAGAGGGTTAGTAACGTAATGGGTTATTAAATGCCACCAGCTCAGCTCCCAAATCAACCCTATCCTTTAAACAAACCTCCTAGCATGTTGTGCCTAACTGAGGGTATCTGTCTTTGCTGTCCACTTTGCATTTTTATGTTAGGACTGACTGCTTGAGTTGAATTCGGTGCTGTGACTGAGCTGACTGCCACTGAAGGAAAAACTGCGCTCAGATTTGTTATGTAATGCTGGGATTATTTCGACCCGTGTCCCCTGGAAACAGAACAGTAGCACATTGCCCTTGCTGATTGTACAATTGGGTCTCATGGCTTAAATAGATATTCACCCTCTCAGCTGTGTTGTTAGCATGACAAATTCCAGATATTAACAGATGTTGTTTTGTTTGTTGTTAAAGACTTGACATTTTGCATCGCATCAGCTTGAATGAAAAAAAACAAAACAGGCTGCATGTCTCCGTCACTCCGTCACTGACCCGTGCACATCCAATTATTGTGTTTTCATGTGTGTGATTTGGGTCCATTAGAATCATATCTGAAAAGCTGGCAGAGCAGTTTTCCGATGAAAAGAAGTTATAATTAATGTGCACATGTATTATTGGATTACTGTATTTTATATTTTATTTTAAAGGAACCGATGATCTGCTTTGATGGTCCAGTGTGTAAGGGCTTAGGGAAGGGAATAAAATATGCAGAACTGTGAGTTCATCTGTGTATAATCGCCTGAAAATAAGAATCAGTGTTTTTACTACCTTAAAATGAGACTTTTATATCTTCAGAAGTCACAGGTCCTCTTCCACAGATGTTTCTACAGTAGCCCAGAACAGACAAACTAAACTGGGCTCTAGATCGAGACTTTTTTGGGTTATTTTGTTGCCACCATGGTTTGTCCTTCACACTTTGAAAGGGAGGGCGAGTGGCAATCCACAACTACCCCACCAGATGGTACTAAATCCCACATACCAGACCTTTAAATTCTGATCTCCAGAATGTATTTCGCCTTGTATCGTTGTGCATCATTTCTGCACACGCGGCTTTCACATTTTATCCGAATGAGCAGGTACTTATATATTTTAATGTAGTGTTGTGCTGTGCATCGTTACGAAGAGTGAAGAGTGTGGCTGCACAAAGAAATAACTGATTTAAGGGGCGTGGTAAAAAATACTTTAAATGTTAGCTTTGAAAGTTTTGATCTTTGCTTTGTTGGAAGGATTTTAACCGTTACATCATAGACTAACTTCATTCATAGAGTATGACTGAGTCATCATGGGGAAACAGTGGGGATCTTAGACCGTGGTAAGTCTGAGAGGATTTAAACATCGGCTGAGTAAACACTGAACTCCTCCAGAATCTATATTAGCCCACAAAGCACGCAGGTGATATTTTTAGCCACGCTAGCGGCATCAGTTGGGCCATCACTTTGGTCAAGGCTGAAATATCTCATCAGCTATGGGATGGACTGCCATGAAATGTGACTGGACATTCATGAGCGCTTCATTTTTCATTTATAAGTCAATATTTTGGTTTATGACCAAACATCTGCAAAACAAATAACATCCATCAGCTGCTGTTTATTGTTAATGAGCGAATGTCAGCACGTAAACATGCTTAACTAAGATTGTCGACATGGCGATGTTAGCATTTAGTTCAGAGCACTGTTATGCTTAAACACAGCGTTGCAGAGCCTCTAGTGCAGCTGGAGACTATTTCTATATTTATTCAGGCAATTCAGGGATATAAAAAAATATCACCTGCTGTTTCACCTCAGTGTGGTTGTGAAAGTGTAGAGAGGAAACAACATGATGTGTGAGAGGAGACACCATCGTCTGGACAAATCGGGAGAGAAGTCTGAAAAATAGAAATAAACTTGGACCCACAACAAATGAAACAGCTGACAATACATTTAATCTTTGCAGTCATGATTGTAATAAGCATTTAAAGCTGCGACTGATAGGAAATCAAGCAAATCAAACCCCAGATTGCAATTTAATCATGATTATTATCTCACTGGCGAGTATAGTATCTCTTCCAGTCCGCTGCTGGTGGTCTGCAATTAGCCTGTCTGTTCTGTAGCCTCCCCCCCCACACACACTCACAGTGGTAATACATGATTGAGGTCCTACGGCCACGCTGAAATAAGCTGATTTCTCCTATGCTGGTCCTGCATGTAAGCTGCGTTTAGAATAATTAAAGAATGCTAAGCTGTAATACCTCATTGCTGTCGTGTCAGAGGTCAATATGGAAACTAAAGCCAATGAATTCTGCATCTAAAAGAGTAAATGCAGATCATCTCTCATTATATTACAGATTGTTTTTCATGGTTCTGCTTTTCATGCAGGATATACGTCTGTGTGCGTGTGAGTTTTATGTCTAGGACCACATAAAGAACGATATTTAGTTTTAGATTTCAGAATAAGATCTTTGCTTTGTTATCATTGTTTATTCAGGAAAGTGAGCTGAGCAAGAAGAGAAAAGAATGTGAAAACCTCGAACATGAAGTAAAGAAGCGACAGAAGAGATGTCTGGATTTGGTAAGCAATCTTCTCGCTCCAGTATTTCCTTCTCATATGTTCTCTGGCAGCACTTCACAGTTTGCGTAATGGATTATAACACTGAAGGTATGGATTTCCTTCGCTTAATTTTGTTGTCTTGTGGTTTGGTAACAGGAGAGCCAGCTTGAGGATGAGCGAGGCAAAAATGAGCAACTAAAGGAGGAGGCAGATCTCCTCAGGAGGAAGGCACAGCTGCTCGACCAGGTCAGTGTCTAATGCTGAAAAGAGCTCAGTAGGTCACGCAAGACAAATCGTCTGACAATCAGACTTTTCAGTATCATGTTGTGGATTCGATTCTCACAATAATCTATAGGAATGATTGAAAACTATGAAACGATCCAGTCCGTTAACCCTTCTGTTGTTTCTCAGACTCGGGCTGAGAATGAGGAGCTGAGGGAAGATCTCTCTGAAGTGACCGCTCAACACAATTCAGTTCTCGAGGAGAACCAGAGACTCCGTGCCAAACTGGAGAACCTAGAGCAGGTCCTAAAGGTACTACTCGACTTAGACACTCAATGTATTAACTGTCAATTTCACCCCTTGACCGCTCTACTTTGAAAAACACTACCATCTTTCTGAACAGCATATGCGAGAGGTCGCCGAGCGAAGGCAGCAGCTGGAATTGGAACATGAGCAGGCACTGGCTATCCTTAAGTTCAAACAGGATGAAATCAAACGGTTACAGCGGGTAAGGACCACACCGCCATGTGCATATTTGATATTTTATCTTTAAAAAAAATCAAACCCCAAAGCTGCTTTCAAGCTAATTTTGTGAAATGTCCAGCAGGAGGCAACCTTTGGGCACCAACGAAGCATCACGCTTTGTCACCGGTCGCTTGCTGTGCTGTGAATTAAGTAATTTTTATGAGCAAATAGTCACGGTTACACTGACTTTAATGTCTTTTTAATCATCAGGCTCAGTTATTCGCCAAGAGGGAGCATGAGGGAGTGGTTCAGATGCTTGAGGTGAGTGCGTATTACGCTACTGTGACTACTCAGCAAAGAAGACAAGCATCCAAATGATTTTTAGCACATCTATGTGCATTTATTGCCCCATAGTAAAGCCCTGAATTGCTCTTAAATCAAAGGTGCTGGTGTTTATTAGTCATACAAGAGAGTGGAAGTTAATTCACTCAGCACCAACATTCAAGAGTGTTTCTCAGACTTCCTTCTCTTGCTGTAGTGAATTCCTGCGTGGACACGCAGCACAATGGGCTTTTTATTCTTATCGAAACACCTGGCAGAGAAGCTGTAGCAGAAAATACTTATTTTTGTAGCACTTCACGGCCCCCGAAAACCGTTTGAACAGATGGCATCTCCACTGCCGTGTGACGTTCATGCATGCTCTCAGTGTGAGTGTAACACACTTTGAATTCAAAATGAATCCACACTCTTGCCGACAGTTGAAAGTCCCCCCATCTGTCTGATTGGCTGCTACTTTTGAATGAAGAAGAAAAAAACAAAAAACTCAAGAGCCGACAATAAAATCTCAAAGTCCACATTTGATTCGTGTGCTGTGTGTTCTTGTTACAAGAATTGTCCCTAAATGAAGTGTGTATTTTATTTTAGGAGTTGACTCAGCTTGTGTTGCAGAGGGAGCTGGTAGAGTATAGTTGCTCCTGTTTTTAACAAATGCTCGTTTCCTTCCTCTTGCTTCGTTTCTCTCACTTTCTGTCCTTAATTTAAACACAAAGCATCGCAGGAGAAAGTCTCTCTCCCTCCCCGAGAGCCCAAGCTTTGTTTCCAAGTCGACACCTCGCCTTTTGCAATCTGTCAAAAACAGCTTTCGAAAGACTAAACCCGACGTTTGTGCTCGATCAAAAGGCAGGTGTTGGCTGCCGAGAGGCCAAAACACTAATGATTTTGGCTCCTGACAGGATTTCCTTTTTCTCAGCCTGCCGTGTTTCTACTTTATTAATATGTTTTCTCTTTGCCAGATTCATTGTTTCACAAGCATGTGTTTACGTTGGTCTATCTTTCCCCCCCTTTTTGTGTTATCTGTTTGCTAACCAGAGTACACTGGACTGCATGCAGGTACTGCTTGACCTCACAGGCCAAATTATTTATTTTTCTATTACAATACCTCCTGTAATTCCTGTGGCTAGAACCACCAAACCCCCTTTGATTTAAATCCTTCAAGTTGACAGAACACACAGGTTTGCACGTTATTCTGTGTTTTGCACATGCCCCGCAGTAAAACAGTCTCTCATAAATGCTTCATGTGTCCGCAGACGCTCATTTAATTCTTTTTTTAGGTTATCAAAGTGTTTGCAAATCAGGCTATTCATATGAGGCCAGATAACAGCGTGTGTGTGTGTGTCACACAGCTGCACTGAGCTCACCATCATGCTTATCACGATGGCTTGTTATTCGATCTTACATTGAGGCAGAATCTCCCACCGCGTATACCCAACACTGAGATCGAATCGCCGTGAGTAAATGGGTGTTTCAGTCATTTCAGCTCAGTGTAGCTCGATACTGACTGACTGACTGCAGACTTGGCTTTTTGCGTAGGTGCGAGCTAACAGGAAATGTTGTTCAGACAGTTTTGTGCAGAAGCTTTTGTCAGACCGGCCTGCCAGGAAACTCCCACCGCAACCTGAAGTGAAATCAACCACATATAGAAACTCAGTGGGGCTAAGACAAACCTCTGTAGTGTTCTGGCAAATAACCCTGCTGTCTAGCGGCTTTATTAAAGTGAACGCAGCTTAAGACAGAAGCACAGTGTGTAACTTCTCATGCTGCCCCTCCAACTCTTGTTTGCTACCTCTGTTTCCCATCTCACCAGAAAACCACCCGCCTTTATTTCCCTCCTTTTTTTGTTCCACTGAACCTCTAATTCTTTGTCATTTGTGTTTGAAGCTAATGTTTCACATCAGTCTGTCTTGCAGAAACCTTATTTACACCTCACGTAAACAGCAATGTACAGTATTTACTGTATGTTTCCCATAAGGTGGTTTCTGCACGACACTGACAACCTAGAAGAGAGGTTACTTTTACATGCAGGGCCCTATTTTAATCGTGCAACGGCAAGAGCTGAGCTGTACATGTTGGGTGCCCCAGATGATGTGGGTGTCACCTATTTTGGTTAATGTATGTGCAGCAGCGCATGGTGCAAACACGCCGGCTAGGTGGAGGGGAATATAGATCAACTGGCGTGGGGATTAATAAATAGCTCTCAGCAAGTCACATCACTCTGAAGCAGCTGAGCCAATCACAGTGATGACATGAAGTGAAGAATTATCTTCTGGCGATGGTGCCGAGTGGACACACAGCATGCACCACGTATCTGCAGCAAGCAAGAGGCAGATGGTGTGTGTGGGCAAATTTAATTTTAAGGTCAGGAAGGTGCTCTCTGCGCTCGCCGTTGCACTGCCATGAAAATAGGGCCCTCTGGGTTTAAATCCCTCCACATGACTGATGTGTTGCAATAAAACACTCAAATCCACCTTAAAACGCAGTTACCCCTGAGATGTATTGACCGTCTCAAACTGATGAAATTTACCGTATGTCTGTTACACCGTGTGTGTAGTCAAAGGTACGAGATCTGGAAGAGAAATGTCGCAGCCAGAGCGAACAGTTTGGCTTGCTGTCCCAAGAGTTGGAGAAGTTTCGACTGCAGGCCTCGAAGGTGGACCTGGCCGGCTCTAGCCTCCTTAACAACCCCAGCCTCTCTGTTCTGACCAATGGGGTGGGCCTGACTACTGAACGAGGTGAGCCACACCAAAATGACTTGTACTCATACCCAAAAAATGCAACCTGTACAGTCAAGTTGTCGGTAGCTTTTGCTCATGATAGATTCAGAAAGTTTGTGCTTTTTCTTGGGATATTTAGTGCTTTAAAAACCATTTAACAACCAGATCAAAGAGGTGGATTTGGTTCATTTATAATACCCATAAAGTGTTTTTGCAACCATGTTTCTTTGAGGTTAACAGCTTAACTTGATCGATGACTGTCCAAAGAAAGAAAGCATGTGTCAAAATCAGCCTTTTTCTCTCCTTTCAAGATAAGCTAGTAGTTAAATCATCTCCTAACCATAATTTAACGCTGGTAGTTTATCATTTTTGTTAGTGTTCATGGATTCTTTCAGTTTCAAAGGACATCTTATCAGCAAAAGAGGAATTGAGCACAAAGCATGGCTGGGATGCCTCCTGTCAGCCTTTAGCAGACAGATTTTTCATATTGACTTTGTCCTTTTAAACAGTGAGGGTACATCAGATCCTGTACGTATCCCACAACTGTATTCAAGCTCTTTATCCTACGCTCTCCATGTGTTTTAGACTGCACAGGTGGCTCATGGGATATGGTGTCTCTGGGCGAAATAGCCTTCTGGAGTCTCGAGGGAGGTGACACTCTCTCCTGCCCTGAGGGTAAATGATCCGCTCGGTACTCTCTCTGTCACTCATGATACGTGCGGCACTGTCATAAAAAGCATGGCATGTTCTAACCTTGTCATCCCACTCACCCACCAACCCACACCGTCGCTGCTCGCCATTACATGGGGGGTCGGTGCTCGTGGGCCCGTGGTGAGAAACTGTTAAGCCCCTTAACAGTGCTGGTGTGACACAAGGTAGTGTGACCTCTCACCTCAGACAGATGGAGATGGGATTTTTTCCTCCACTGTTTAATCAGCCAGGTTCACCCTTGAGCCTCCTGCATGTCAGCCGGTGACCTCACCCACCTAGCTGCTCATGGATTCAACCAGGTTAACCGGCGATAGGGCAGAGGGTCTATTAAGTCAAGGATTATGTATTATCCCCTCTCTCTCTCTCTCTCTCTCTCTTACTTTCTCTCTCCTGTTAGATGTGGCCACCGCTCTGCGGATGGGGGCCACCCCCCACGCAGCAGGGCTGTCCAGGGCGGAGCGCTCGCCTGTCACCAAGCACCGAGAGCTGCCCACCATCAGCGTCAGCAAGTCAGCCTCTTCCTCCAGCAAGTCGGAGACCACACACCTCACCCCAAAGTCTGACACCCACCTCAGTCCGCACAAATCAAGCCCAACACATGAGGTACCAGCCATGAATCTGAGCGCTTCATCATTTATACATTAAAGGAACAATCTGCTGATCAAAATAGTTGTTTTTACATATTTGATGGGTGGGTTTGTGTTAATTTGATGCTCCCTTTTGCTCTTAATGTCCACCTTGGTTATGTCATTGTGCAGGCTTGCTGTCTTTGTTTCTATAGACAGGCAGATTGCTCATCAAGATTACCACGCATGATCACATTGATTGTGTGGATTTAATGGATTAAAAAGCCCTCCTTAACCTCTCTGTCATCTCACGCGAGCACACAGTGTAGCTGAACATGCAGGAGCTCCCTCCGCTCTGCCGTAAGAAGAGCTCCTTCAGATCTGCTGCCATTTGTTGCACCACGTCTCCAGAAAGTCTGTGTCTGTCTGTCACTCGCAGCATGACAGACAGACACTTTTCATCTAGTCACTCGTATGCACAAAGTTCAATACAGCTCATATTTAGTGAGATAATCCACTCGCCACTGTGGATTATGAAGGTTATACAGTAGTAGTTGTAAGTGATTATCCTTAAAAAGGTTTTTCCCAGGGAGCTATAAATATACAATCTCTTTTATTGTATTGTGTGTAACCGCTATGAATGGAAATCAAAGCATCCATCCATTTTCTTCCACTTATCCGGGGTTGGGTTGCAGTAGCAGCAGGTTTAGCAGGGCGTCCCTGACGTCCTTCTCCCCCAACAACACATTCCAGGTCCTCCTGGGGGGTCTGCTCCCAATTGGACCTGCCCGAAACACCCCACAGGAAGGCACCTAGGAGGCTAGTTTCAACACAAAGGAGCTCTACTCCAAGGCTCCCTCCTCACCCTATCCCTAAGACTCACGACGACCATAGGTGAGGGTTGGAATGTAGATGGACTAGAAGATCGAGAGCTTTGCCTTCCAGCTCAGCTCCCTTGTGCCCTTGATGGTCCGGTACAACATCCACAGTACAGTGGACGCCACACCGACCTGCTCCTTTTTCCCATCGCTCGTGGACTCTCAAAGGAGTGATAAAGAATAAAATGATTTATTCGTTCAAACACTTTAAACACTGCCTCACGGTCTAGATGATTCACCCTGTGTTCATGGCGTTCTCAGGTGGACACTGCCAGTGAAGTGGAGGAGCTGGACATCGACGTTGCCCCGGCGCCGTACACAGCCAGCAGAGGAGCAGCAAAGCTTCAGGTTTTCATTGCAAGATACAGGTTAGTATTAAACTAAGTCAAAAGTTCACTTACAATCTCAATGCCTTTTTAATATGTGTTTAAAAATAACTTGTTTGAACAGCTATAATCCGTATGATGGTCCCAATGACAACCCTGAAGTGGAGCTCCCGCTCACTGCTGGAGAGTACATCTACGTGTATGGAGACATGGATGATGACGGCTTCTATGAAGGTAAGTCTGGAGTATGCATTGTTGCACATACAGCTTCATATTCCGTCTTTACATGGCATTCAGTGTTTACCTGTGGCTCCTTACAGGTGAGCTGATGGACGGACGGAGAGGGCTGGTCCCCTCTAACTTTGTGGAACGCGTATCGGACGACGACGTCATGACCACTCACCAACCAGAGACAGGGGACATGTCCCATAACTCCCTGCTAGACAGCAGCCTGCACAGTGCCAGCCACCAGCAACACCTCCACCTGGGCGTCAGCGCCTCAGAAAGGACAGAGGCCTCTGCCACCTCTGGCCCCGCCTCAGCCCCCTCAGATTCAGCATCGGCCTTGGCTGTCCCAGCCCCCCTCACCAACGGCCTGGACTTGGATTTGGAGGAGGTGGGAGTGGACATTGTGCCTTACCCACGTAAGCTCACCCTCATCAAGCAGCTTGCCAAGAGCATCATCATCGGCTGGGACCCTCCGTTGGTGCCGGCTGGGTGGGGCAATGTGTGGAGCTATAATGTGTATGTGGACCAGGAGCTGCGGCTTAATGTGCCCTTCGGTTCCCAGACCAAAGCGGTGCTGGAGCGGCTAGACATAAACCTCAAGGCCTACCGCGTGTCAGTGCAAAGCCTGACGGAGAAGGGCCTCTCTGACCAGCTGCGCTGCAGCTTGCTGGTCGGTCGGGACGTTTGTGTGGCGCCCACGCAGCTGCGCGTGGAGAGGATCACCGCCACCTCTGCCAACCTGACCTGGCTGCCCAGCAACAGTAACTATGTGCACATTGTGTCCTTGAACGAGGAGGAGTGTGAGCTGGTGAAGGCTGGCTGCTACTCGCTGTGCCTCAATAACCTCTTGCCCAGCCTGCAGTACACAGTCAAAGTGGAGGCACGGCCGCACCGCACGCCATGGGAGTTACCCGTGGAGCGGCGAGAACACAGAAGCGCTACAATCACCTTCACCACCCTGATGGCAGGTCAGTATTTAGTATTTTATCTGGTTCTTTAAAGGGATTGTTAAGGCGATCACATCCTCCATTAATGTCAGGGACCGTCTGTAAACTCCCGTTAGCAGAGCTGCACGTTAATCCAACACATCCAAATTAAGATGTTTTATATTCAGTTGTCGGGATTCTGCGCCGCCCACGCGAGGACATCCGTTTATTCATGAGAGAGCTGCTTTTATGCACTGCTCTGACTTGCCTGTCCTTTATTAAATAGCCGCCAAAGCACATTGGCACAGATTGAAATGCTTCAAAGGGAAATATGTGATTGGTCAGGACAGATCCTCCACCACACCTACCGATCAAGTATTCCTCCTGATGCCATGATTTAGTGAAAAGTGGGGTTGTTTTAGTGTTGCAAGTTGGTTTTGACCTTTTGTTTGACATTTTCCTGCCTAGAGCGAAAGTTTTCACTAATGGTGCGCCAAGTTTTTAATCCTAAACATCATCCGAGTCAGTCTGTGATCTGCTCCAGTTAACAATATTTTAATTTTCCTGTAATAAACGCTGTAACATGCATACTTGTGATGAGTGTCATATTAGATTTGAGCTGTATTTCTCTAAATGATCATTCAAATTTGCTTAAGTTTCATGCCCACAGTCTGGGAACTCAGGTATATGGTTTCTAAATTTCTTAAGTAGTATTAGATAGCATATTTTCATGTGCCCATCGTGACCAACTGTGAATCATGTTGATCCTATATTAATGTAAAAACATTCCTCCGTCTTGTCCCGGATGTGGTATGATGCTTTCGATCCCTGCAGGTCCCCCCGATGCTCCTCTGGATGTGCAGCTGGAGCACGGTCCCTCTCCGGGGATCGCCCTCATCAGCTGGTTGCCAGTCACGATAGATGCTGCCGGGACCTCCAACGGAGTCCGTGTCACTGGATACACAATATATGCTGACAAGAAAAAGGCAAGAAGTTTAGCTTTTTGTAAGCTGGTGTAGAGTTTTTATGTCGGTCTGCTGTGGGAGTTTTAAAATCCATGTTGTTCTCATCCAAGGTGCTGGAGGTGTCATCCCCAACGGCCGGCAGCGCCCTGCTGGGCCCCTCTCAGATCCAGTCCCTGCAGGCAGCTCAGGAGATTACTGTCCGCACCATGTCCGCCCACGGGGAGTCCTGTGACTCTTTTCCAGTCAATGTGCCCTCCAAGCTGGGTGCCATCATGGCAGGTCCAGCTATCACCACCCCAACTGTGCCACCCTTACCGTACACCCCTGCAGGTTCCACTAACCTGCCCTCGCCGCCGTCCTACGGGAACCCTGCTGCCAAAGTCTCCATGCTGCCCAGCTCTTTGCCATCAGACACTCACATCGCTGGCCTCACAGTGGAGCCTGCTGCCAACCCTCCTCACGCTCTCCACTCCGAAGATCTTCCCACATCTGCCTCGTACGTGCAGGCCTGGGCAAACCCCTCTGCTGGCGCTGCCTTGGCTGCGCGTGAGGCCACATTACCAGCAGCCTCCACCGTGACTCCAGTGGTAATCCTCACTCTCTAAACAAATATAGACTAAACAAAAAACAGAGTTACCCACAGCTGACCAACCTCTTTCTCCTCTTCAGGTTAATGTGACCTCACCGCCCCTCTCAGCACCTCAACCATCCCCAGTAGCAGCACCTGAACAAGGACTAGTAACGGCAGCAGCAGCAGCGGTGTTGGAGCAGTGCAGGAACACCGACAGCCCTGGAACTATACGTCCTTTCCCATCTATCAAAGAGTTCATCGAGGACCCCAGTGCCAGTGCCAAGCTCAGGACACCTGAGCGCATCCCTTCCCCACCCAGAGCCCCAATCGCAAACCTCCTTAACTCTCAGAACGTTAACATCCTCCTGCCCCCCTGCCCTTCACCGCTGGAGTCGGAAATAGACGAGGAGCGAGAGAACACTCGTTTGGTGTCCATCGAGGAGTTCTTGAGACAGGACCAAGAACCGGCGTACGGTCGGACGCAGCAGGTCAGACCTGAATTGTTGACACACAAGCATGTAGGTGTAGCTGCGTGAGTTATGAACCTATAAAATAAACGACGTTTGTGCTGCAGGAGGCCTGCGTGTAGTTTATCCAGGTCACAATAGTTACATTAATCATATCATTCTGATTGTCTGACCACTAGTTTTCCATCATATCTTCAGGCTTTTGATATGATCATGAAATATTTTTTAAAGATTATGAACATAATGATTTATCGTTTGTTGTGAAATCACCAAGCAAGTACAACAACACAAGATAAAGCAGCCAGCTAATAATATTGACTAGTCCAACAGCAAGAAGCTCAGCTAGGCGTCTGTCTCAGCCACTCTTTCATTTCCTTTCTTTCCTCCATCAGTGTACTCTTTGCATCTAACAGTAGCTATATGCATAGAAGCTGCTAAAACTCAGTTAAATTGTGGCACGACACCAACGCCACAAGTCAGTGTAGCATCAAAATGATTGGGGAGCTGTTATTTCAAGGTAGAAAAGCTACATAATGTTGCTTTAAACTGCATTTTATGTGATATTAAAAGGGTCTTTAAAAGTTAAAAGCTTTAAATGTGGTGAACTCCGCAGATACCCTGCTAAGTATTTTGTTTGAGTTGATAAGTCAGGGTAATAAGCCAAGACAGGAGGCCATAAGAAGCCTCGTAATGTGTAGTATCTGATAGATATTAGCTTTAAATAGGCAACATATTTAATGAAATGGTTAATGAGGATTTAAATCTGAAGATAAATTCGCATTGGATCGTTTGTTTGAGAATGTTGTATGATTTATGCAGAGTTACAGCAAAGGGCTGGTGGAGCCTCCCAGTGACTACCACGCCGACAACAGCCGTTCAGATCTGTCTGACATCCTGGAGGAGGACGAGGAGGACCTTTATTCCGACCACCTCGGAGACGCACAGGCCAGGGGCTACACAGTGGGAGGCAACAGGGTAAAGGAACGAGTCCACTACATATTTTGTGGACATAAATGTTCTTCTTTCAGTTTGTCCTGCTTTGTTTCTTCTTTCATATTTCTGATCGTGCATGATTGAGATTATTTTTCTTTTCTCTTTCCTTTGCTGGGTTGTCCTTTGTTTTGTCTGCACCTTATTTTCATTGAACTATATCCCATCATCACCCACTCATTCTTCCGTGCTTCGACCTGTGGCCCTTGTAGTCACGCAAGTCAGTAGCAGACAGTGATGAGGAGGTTCTTCAGAGCATCCTTAAGTTGCCTCAGGTTTGTCACAACAAGCAGCTGTTCAGCATTCCTGAGGTGACAGAGGAGGAAGACAGCAGTCAAGAAGAGCCACACAGCTACCGCAGTCAGCCACGGCCCAGGCACCCTCACCCCAGAGACGTAGAACGCCTCCACCATGCCCCCCAGCATCACCCGCATCATTCTAACCCACACTCTCACCCAAATGTTCCCCCTCACCATCACCACTTCAACAGAGATCCCAGATCCCTAACCAAAGAGCCTTTACTCAGGCACGGACCCAAGCCTAAGACGCAGCACAGGGTGCACTATGAAGACACGGTCGACACCATCAGTTACCCCGAAGAAGAAGACATGAGTTTATTTCAGGGCTCCACCAGCAGGCGGGTCTCAGCCCACTATCCTCCCCAACCGAACCCAAACGGCAAAGTACTTCTCAGAGGGCTAGGGGACCGCCTTAGGAGGGAGGCCATGCTCAGGAGTCAGATGGCTGTCGTCACGGCAGCCAACCCCAGCTATGGTCTTACCCCGCCAAGACCCTACCCAGTCAGCAAGACAGCACGGACTTCGAGGTCACCCAGCGGCCGCGGCATGGAGATAGATGTGGAGTACGGCACAGATGAGGAGCCGATGGAGCAGATGGGCTCTGATTGGTGGGTAGAGGGGGCTCAAGTGGAGCGCTGCAGACCGACTCACTGCCGAGGACTGAAGGCTGATCCGCTGGTAAATGTTTCTGCAGACCAGCTGCGATGGGTGTGTTGTCCTAGTGCCCTCCTGCTCCCCTGTAGCTCTGTGGATCTAACCCTCCGAGTCCTTTAGTGGATATCACTTAACTCCTACACTCTGTAGACTTCTGTGTTTTCCATCAGCTGCACTGCAGTGGACAGAGGGAGGTCAGCGAGCATGTTATGTGTTATAAACTCAAAGATGCATCACCCAGCGACTTATACGATTTCTAAGTCTAGCTGACTCTGTTCTCCCTCTGTCTCACAGCACTCAGTCTTTACCTAGTCCTGTCCTGCATTAGCTTACAGTGGATGTGCTTTGCTCTGCCAGCACCACCACAATGCAATGTTGGAGCTAAGCTGAAGCTAATTCTGAACCCTGAGGTGTCCCCCTCCCGCCCTGTAGAGATTATGTTTCTGTTACATGTTTCTTATTGTATCTTTGTCTGTATGTCGAGCAGGAGCCCAGCCAAATCCCTCCAGCTGAAGCGGGTCCGTCACGGGCAGCCCAAGCCGAGCTCTCGTCTAAACCAGCATGCTTGCAGGCCAGGCAACTCAAAGGTCAGACACTCTTTCCTCTTTTGTCTTCCTGTTTCCCCCCTCGGTCTCCATCTCTCTTTTTTTTTTTTTTCAACTAAAACTTGCAGTGGAAATGTAGGAGGCGACACCTGTGCTTTCTGTTGGCGAGTCTCCCCCCTCTCACACATGATGGTAGTCAGATTAGCACCTTGTGTAGGAAGGGAGGGAGGGAAAGGAGGAGGAGGTGCTGTAGCTGCAGCAAAGAAGAGAGAGAGAGAGAGAGAGAGAGAGAGAGAGAGAGAGAGCCTGTTAAGCTGAGAACCGGCTTAACCCAAAGTGGCTTGTCATGACAGGAGGAAGTGACAGACATTAAAATAGTAACCTCGATTAGCCAGCAAAGAAACAGGTCTGCAGTGTGGACGTACTCCTCTCACACCTTCCCCTCGCTCTCTTTCTTCTCTCCTCACACACTCATTCAGTGAAACCTGACATTTCTGGTGTATGCGTGGGTGTATACGGTTGAGTACACACACACACAAATGCACAAGTGTACACGTGCACACCGATAGAGGAAGAGAGCAGTGAGAAGTTCTGGCCTATCTAGTCGAACATCAGTGAGGAT
This sequence comes from Larimichthys crocea, assembly GCF_000972845.2. Lineage (NCBI taxonomy): Eukaryota > Metazoa > Chordata > Actinopteri > Sciaenidae > Larimichthys > Larimichthys crocea. The sequence continues at coordinate 14,003,377 of NC_040032.1, forward strand.
GTGAAAGTGTGCAAGCCATCTGCCCGTGACTTTTGCCACAGATGGGCTGATTCTCCCTAATAAGATTGAGAACACTTCTGTTAAAGTGGAGCTTAAAGTCTCTTCTTCAAACGTGTCGCTCGCAGTCCGACGCCGTTATCACAGCTCACATCAGTAAGCCCGCTGTGACGCCGCGCCCTTCGATGTTATCAGTATTCTTTTTGTGCGTTGTCTGTAAACATCCTCAGATTTCGATCAGAGAGTGGGTCAAACGCCGTTTCCTCTGCAGATCATGAACGAGCACACGTTTGTCAAACAGGCTCACGCAGCTTAGGATCAGTGGTTTAGCTTGATTACTTCTTTTAAGGACATGCCTGCGCTCGGGGAGAAACGGCGTTCACGCTGCAGTTGGTGGGCGGTGGGGGAGGGGCGGCACAGGCTATACCATTTGTGGAACTCATTGCAAGCTATGGGTGTGCAAAGTTTGTGTGGTGTGACAGTAGAGAGATTTAAAAAAAAAAGTCTGTCATGGAAATGTAAAGAAATGCTTTAGCTCATTCAGTATGAGACGACACAACAGGAAGGACGCAGTGCGAACACGTTTAATGATGTCAGTCCTGTGCCAAGTGCACACTGGGTAGCAAATGAAGTACTGTAACCGTGTGTGTGTGTGTGTGTGTGTGCAGGTGGTGTCGATTCACCACAGATGAAAGGAGACAGTGACATACGCATCTTTGTGGCCCTCTTCCCTTACGATCCTGCCACCATGTCGCCCAATCCTGATGCTGCTGAGGAAGAGCTGCCCTTCACCGAAGGACAGATCATCAAAGTACGTCCACGCACAGCTCACGCTCCTTGACAATCATGATAAGCTGACATGAAAAGCTGCAGCACTCACACACCGTTAAATAAGCACACCTTAGAGAGACATCCAGCTGATACACACTGCGTCTCCTCTTGCCAGGTTTACGGAGATAAAGACCCAGACGGGTTCTACCGAGGAGAGTCTGGTGGTCGCCTGGGCTTCGTGCCATGCAATATGGTGTCTGAGATCCAGGTGGAGGATGAGGAGACCCGGCAGCAGCTGCTGCAGCGGGGCTTCTTATCCACAGCGGCCTCCATGGAGAAGATAGGTACGTGAAAAAACAGCGGCCTGAAGAGAGAAGATTTCAGACTGACTAGACTCTAGTTATGTTGGACGTCGTTTATCACAGGTGCAATGTAATGTTTTTACTCATGGTATCACCGCTGTTCATGTTTAAGTGGTAAGTGAGAATAGCAGCACAGGTGGAGCAGACGCCAGACTTAAATCATCTCCAACAACGTTCACTGAATTTGACCTAAGCTCCGTTTGGCCTTTTTCACCCAACAGGAAGCACGTAAACTTGTTCACTGTGTTGCTATTCAGGAAATCATAACCATCTATTCTCAGTCACTGACTGCGTTTTCATGCAGGTGTCTAAAAACATAAACTGAAGTCAAAGTGTTAGCCTGTGGTGAGCGGTATCGAGCCACTCAGCAAACTCAAGCCGACACTTTGCTTCTGTTTCCTGCTTTCTACCCAGTGCGGTGTTTGTAGATGGTTTTTTTAACCTTTTCACTTCCACTTGTTCTCACTGCTGTGTCTGCTGCTCACTGGTTGTCATTTTTTAAAGTTTTTGCTCTTCACTGGCTTTTTTTCATTGTCTACTTTGTCTCAGTCTGCTTCTCTTCAAAAATTACACCTCTGTGTTTCTTTTTGTTTTTTGTTTTGGTTTCATTTTTTATTTTTTTTATTTTTTTGGTTTTCCTTTTCTTAAAACTCCATAAAGGCACTCGCACACACGCACAGCTTCCGCGTCGTCCCGTCCCGCCGCCGAAACCGAGACGATCCAAGAAAGGTGTGTCACGCTGCAGATTGCGGCTTCCCACCCCTCTCTCCCTCCTTTACACACTCTTCACTGGTTTGCCTCTTGTTCTCTTTCACTCGAGCTCCTGCTCTTCCAGGTTGCTGCTTCTCAACTCAGCAACCAAGGGAGGCTGGGGGATTTCTAGGTCAGCCACTGTAGCAATAAAATCAGACAGCCTCCCAGCATTATGATGAAATATTACTACTATGACTACTGTAGACCACCGCTACAGCACTTTCATTTCTTTCTTTCTTAGTGCATGAAGGCCCTGCAGAACTTCTTCCCGCAGGTTCTGTTTTTAAAAGGCACACACATGACGAGCTGTCATTAGATATCCATGTAATACAGGCATAGCAGCAGAATGTGGCGTAATGATCGATAAAAGACAGCCGGCATTCTGCTCCCATGTCCCAAACGCATTACATGATCAGCTAAAATTCACCTGAAACATCCATCCTCTCCTCTGATCTCCCATCTGTGCTCATGACTGACACATGCTATAACTTCACGATTATCCTCACATCATTCCGTGATTATGCTTATGCTCTTTTTTTCCCCCTCCCTCGACTCGTCTCTCTTACAGTCGAGTCTGCGGCACTCTGGGAGGAGAGCGTAGACTCCTCCAGTCAAGGTTTGTCGTTTGAGCTTTGAACCCCTCCGTCTCTCTCTCTCTGTTTGCACCTGCATGATCAGACGGCGATTGGACGCAGCATGTGACATTATGTGACCTTTTTTTTTTTGAATGGTTGTAAACACGAGGAGCTGAAGACTCACCTTCATCAGGGACTGTTTGATTAATCAGGGGGTATACTGAAGAATTTGATCTTTTTTTTTTAAAGATCCATAAAGGAAGGGATGTTGAAAAACATTGAATGATTAAAATAATGGATTCTTCATTAACCCCCCGAGGTCTAAACATCAAATAGTCCCTTCTCCTAACCTCTGTTTTCATTTCACAGTTCGAGTTCTTCATTTAATCATCAAATAATTCATTTTTACTAACCGTCTGGCAGAGCTCGGCACAATCTTCATCTCATGGCTCTGACTTTGTGTTTAAAAAAAACAGCAGCATAGCTCGAGCTGCTAATAAAGATGCTAACCGTCACTGCTAACCTCTTGTTTTTCTTATTATTTCCACGTGTCTGACTGCAGTGCTGTGACTTCTCCTCTCAGCTTAGCATGCCGCTGAGTGAAGTCGGACATGCAGACGTGATGAGCTGCATGCTGATGAGCTGGGATCGCACAGGCGTGTGTCACCCCTCTTCTTATCAGGACGTCAGACTGTACTGTTTGACCTTCTCTGTGTTTGACCGACAGATCCCAGCCCGGCCACCTCCAGCAAAGCTGCGGGTAACCCAGCCCCAGGAGCTCGCAGGATGGTCGCTATCTTTGATTATGATCCACGGGAGAGCTCCCCCAACACTGACATAGAGGTCAGACGTGCACATGTCATATTTTGTTTCAGGACAAAGTGAAGTTGTAGTTTTGTTTTTTTTTTGCTCATATTTTCTTTCTGGTTCAGGCCGAGCTGACCTTCAGTGCAGGAGACATCATCCATGTGTTTGGTGACATGGACGAAGACGGCTTCTTCTACGTAAGTGTTAACACGACCCTAGTTTGGCGTTGTCCAACAGCCCAAAACCTAAAACAAATCCATCAATCTAACACTTATCCGGGGTTTAGCCGGGCGTTCCAGACGTCCCTCTCCCCAGCAACACATTCCAACTCCTCTTGGGGGATCCTGAAGCGTTCCCAGGCTAGATAGGCTATGTAGTCCCTCTAGCAGGTTCTGGGTCTGCCCTGGGGTCTCCTCCCAGTTGGACATGCTTAGAACACAAAGTATGGCACCCAGTAAGCATCCTAATCAGCAACCTGAACCACCTCAGCTCCCTCCTTATCTTTGAGGCTGAGCCTGGCCACCCGGCACAGGACACTTATTTCAGCAGCTTGTATCCACGATCTCATTCTTTCGGTCACTTCACAAAGCTTATGACTCCGCTCCCTCTTCCCCACAATGGTCCACAAAACTGCAAACGCTGTATACGATAGAAAAGCTGCAAATTCTTACGTTTAAGAATCAGGAACCATCAAATATTTCGTATTTTGCCTGAAAAACCAGATTAATAAACTGATAACATATATGTGTTTTACTAATATAAGTAATAAAAAGCATTGTGCGTTCAGTTTAAGGAATCGATGTGACTTTAAATGACTTTTAATGTTATATTTTTTCCTGCAGGGAGACCTGAACGGACACAGAGGCTTAGTACCATCCAACTTCCTGCAGGTGTTACCAGAGGATCCTCCACCTGACCTCCACCCTGCACAGCCTGCACCAGAACCCAGGAAAGAGTCACAGGTAGCTCAGCAGCACACGTGGACCTACGACATACGACCTCATTCATCAAAAACTTCTTCTTTATTTTCAGAGTGTGTTTGCTGTCGTTCTCTGTTCTGTTTCTTTAACTTTTTTTGCCCCCACTGTTTCCTGCATGGCCTTTTTTTTTTTTTTGCAGAAGCAGAAACGAACTGTTCACTTTGAGACGTGATCGTAAGTGTTTTCAGACAAGACCGTAGAAGCTCCACGATCCACGCTAGCGTCCCGTGTTTATCTCCTCTTCCCTCCACCTTTAGCTGTAGTTCGACACCGCCCCTTTGTGTAAGATCCTGAACCTGATTGTGGTTTTAGTTGATGAAGACACGGGTCAGACAAACAGTTGAGAAATCCTCTGCCCCTTCCTGTGTGTGTCCTGTTCCCCTCAGCTTTAGATGTTTGAATTGGCGTTCATATTTAGCGTTCTCATGCTTTCGACTTTCTTCTCGAAGGGTACCTGGACGTCGTCAGCAGAGCCACAAGATCCTGGACCCTCAACCCTAGAAGAGGTTTTGCCCCCCGAAACAGAACCTCCCTCCCCCGACCCAACAGAGCACACAGACCCACAGCCCAAACCGGCAAGCCCCACGTCAAACCCAGACCCCGGTCTAGGTCCGGCTGCAGCGGAGGCCTGCAGCTCCCCTCCGGCTCCCCTCCCAGCGGCAGACAGCCCGCCACAGACAGACTGCTCGGCGCAAGGCAAGAAGAAGAGAGGCTTTTTCTCCAAAGGCAAGAGGCTGTTCAAAAAGCTGGGATCCAGCAAGAAAGAATGAGAGTCAGCACCGCCGCCTGACTCCAAATAACTCGCGTCATATTGAAAGCACTTTTTTTTTTTCTATCTTCACTGCGCGGTCCGTGGCCATCAGATCTAATAAACTGATGCTTTATAAACGATACATTTGCCTTAGAGCACTGCTAGACCAGCTGTCAGATTTAGAGTAAACATCAGCTTACAGCACCACGAGAGCATGCGGAGGAGCATGTCGGATATATTCTCGAAACACTTCCTAATTATCTAAGCATTTGCAAGCGTGCGACTCATTAGAGGCTTTAATGCTCGATGTAAAACATGACTTATCTCCCAGTGGGTCTGATCTATTTATAACAATCTGAAGAGGAGACGTCACGGCTAATTAAATATTAGCTTTAATAGTTCATATACTCGTGCCACTTTATTGATTAGACGCAATGAACAGAAGCAGCAGTGTATCTTCCTCTGTGTGACTATAAAGAATGCACTATCCATCCTGAAGGGACGCATTTTAAACACGTCTGCTCGTCCCTCATGTGTTTCTCGTCTTTAAGAGTATTTATACTTTGTACAGAACGTGTTATTTATTTATGTATCACGCCCTAACCATCATTAATTGCATGACATCAGGGCTAGGTTAGTCACGTTAGAGCTGTCAGAGACAGCGGCTGTCCACGTCGTGTAGTTTAGATTTAATCTAAAGACGAGGTTTGAGGTTAACGTATTGGTCGGTGTAAAGAATGTGAAGGCTTGGCCTTCTTTGGTGTGCGTGTGTGTGTGTGTGTTTTGCGTGTGTGTGTGTGTGTGTGTGTGTGGGTGCGTGGGTGTAGATAAAGCTGCCCAGTCCACTGGTGAAACTGACAAACCGATGCCTTTCTCAGAAATTTAACGTGGGAACTCTCGACGTTCGTGACCACAGTCTACGTGTCGCTGAGAGTGTGAGAGCTAACAAGGCCGCAACTAAAGCCATTAGCAATTGATCAGCTTAATCTGATGAGTTCAGAACCCAAAGATGAATAATAGAAACATGTCGCAGCTGAGAGTTTGTGGAGGTTCTCAGTCGTCTTTCTTCAAGAAGAGTTCAATCTGAGGCAGCCGGACTCGGTTGTAGATCCGTGAAAACATTTCAGTTCCCATCTTCACCAAAAGTCCAGTTTCCCCCAGATTTCTTTAAGGAATCACATCTGAGAAGCTACAGTCTATCAAACATTTACCGTTTATACTACTACACCCGCCCCACCTAAAACCACAAACAAAAACCTCTGGGCGTTGGCAGCTCCAGCTAATATTCTAGTTTCATTTAATATCCAGATTCGTCATCGATAATACCGACACTTAGCAGCCTGATGTTAAAGTCTGCGAGTTTGAACTCAGTTGTTGGATTGTGGCACTGTGACAGACTCTGCAATAAGTTTGTTCATGTATCTTTTATTTTGCCTCCGCGCCGAGTGTAACGAAGTCCGGCTCGTGGTGTGTGAACACGAAGGTCAGCCCACGTTCGCACACGTCGTTAATCAGTTTGGTTAAAGCTAAAATAACAACACAAGCGTGTACGGTATCTTTTAATGGCATATTTAATATGTAGTATTCAGTTTTGATGTGTGTGTGTGTGTGTGTGTGTGTGTGTGTGTGTGTGTGTGTGTGTGTGTGTGTGTGTGTGTGTGAGAGCAGGCCTTCAGTTCAGTCAGTTACAAACACATGCAGTGATTGTCGGCTCCGTCAGATCAGATCTTTGTGACACAGGGCTGTTAGGTAACTTCTCAGGTTTTTACTTGTAGTTTCTTATTAACGCTGAGCCACCTGTTGACTCCAGCTGTCAGAAAACAAAAAAAACAAAAACACACACACACACAAAAAAAAAAAGCAGAATATGCCAAAATCTTAGGTGCTTTGCCCGTCACCATAGCTACGAGAGAGACCAAGCATCCGGCAGCATGGAGAAGCGAGGAGGATGCTCGGTGTTGTTGTGTTTTGGGGTGTGGAGCTTTGGGTGTTTGATTTCACTCACATATTTGAAGCACGACACAAGTCGGAGGCATTCTTTGTTTTGTTTTGTTCGTCAGTGTTACATAAAGGGAGCATGATGATGCCAAGAATAAAAAGAGAAGAGGAGGGGAGGGCGACAAAGACACTTTAGATGTGAAATAGATAGCCGGGATAGAGGCAAGAATGAGGCTGTTACTGTTTTATTTATGTTTTTAAAGCACGGGGTGTGGATGCTCAAAAGTTGCCGAAATGTACAGTGAATATTTGTACTGATCTTGTATTTGACGGCCTTTAATGCACAAGTTAACCCTCTACCTGCTGTGTAGTGAGTAGGCGGCTCCACTGTTGACAGAGTAGGACCTAGTTTGGCCCCGCGTAGGTAGTTCTTTTAGCTCAGTTGATCATATTTAGCCTTACAAGAAGACCTTGTTTAGTCTTAATATGTTGTTTACAGGATGTTTATCGACTGCATGCATACCAATGTTATACCCATGTTCGGCCTTATTTATGTTACTGTCATATTTCTGTTTTTCTAGGCTGACTTGTCTACAATATTTGAGTTGTAGATTATCGATGCAGTGGAAAGGAAGCTGTAGAAGCTGTGTGTGTGTGTGTATATATATACATATATATGTGTATATGTGTGTATGTGTATGTACATATATATATATATAATGAACAGTGTTGGGACTTGTGGTATATTTTCATACAGCGCGGGAAAGTTTTTTTTTTTTTTTTTTTTGTCTTTCCTGACCTGCGTTCATTGTTTGAAACCAGTGGAAGATTTACCTTTTTATATATTCATGTTTTTATTACCCTTTTGGAAGCTCATGTGTAAATATGTTTTTGTTAATATTGTTTTTCAGTTTTATTCTTTTTTTTCTTTTTTTTTGCATGCGCAGGCATTGATGGAGGAACAGTAAACTAAAGATGTAGTACACAGAGGACTTGAAATTGTGACGGTTTCTTTAAATATGGATCTTTTTACAGGAATAAAGTATGTATATTTTCACAGAAAACTCTTGTGCGTGTGGTTTTCTCGTTTAAAAAAAGAAGTTAACACAGAATATTATTCAGTCGTCTTTATTGCAGATCAACACAGACCACACGTACAGGAAACAGAAAAAAAATTACAAAATGGAGGGGGGGAAAGCTTCGCTCCGCGCCACACACCACCCATGTGAACTGACTGGGGCAACACTCTGGGTAATGTGTGGTCTTGTGAGACAAAGCAGTTTCCTCTTTTCGTGACTTCCTGCGCGGGCTCCAATGATCGGGTCTCTCCTCTCCTCCCTGAAGCCAACAGTACACTCATCCATAAAGTAGGAAACACTACACTGTGGCGAGGAGTTTAGTAGTGCTTTCTACTTTATGGATGACTGCACTGTACATCCACTGATCCTCTTCCGTCTTCTCACACTTCTTCTTCTTCTGCACCTGTGTTCATGTCTGCAGCTGCACATACACACATAAAAAAGAAAAGAAAAAAAAACCCCGCCCAGACACACTTGTACCCCAAACTGAAACCTTTCAGCTCGCACGCACGTCCCAACGAGCTCAAACAGCTCTGGCGTTCATCAAACCAGAAAATGCACACTTCCTGATTCGCCTTGAAACATTTTGCATGCAGACGGTTTGTTCAGATCTAACTGAGGCCTGGTCTTTTTTTCTACAGAGTGAAAAATTCACCCAAAGGACCTCACGTGTCCCTTCAAACTGTCTCTCAGTGCAGTTTTTAGTCACTTAAACCACTCAGCCAGAGGAAGCACTATCTTGAGGGAGCCATTTTGGCAGGCATGAGTAAGCTTTTCTGTCTGAGTGCAGATCACTTCGAAAGTTACACAAATCCAACAATAACTGCAGATGTCTGACGTCAGATCGGACAGAATATGGCACAAATGCAAAAGTACAGTAAATAAATTAAACGTACATAAATGAATTATATTACAGCCACAAAAAAAGGTTTTAAATTAATGGTTTTTAAACCAAAAATCCAGATAAATTTCTAAATAAAGATCATTTGATCACAAGTTAAATAAAAGAAATGCAGATTTAACAAAGTAAAAGTTCCAACAAAGACATATCTGTCATTATCAGGCAGATAAAAAAGCTTTTTTTTTATCAGCTCGTCACAAATGATTGTAGCTTTAAATAATAAAGCGCCGTCGTCCAATCATACTTTACCTCGACCTTCTCATTCTGTGTTCTTTTGTTTCTAAGTGTCGATGGTCTGGCAGCCCCCACAGGTGTTCTTCTGTCCGTCCAAGGAGTGGATGAAGAAGAAGAAGAAGAAGTTGTCTCCTTTTGAACCCTCCACAACCACGTGATGTAACCACAGGAAGAGGTCTAACAGTCACAGGCGCTCTCTTTCTCTTCTTCCGTCTCTGCCTTCTGCAGTGAAGACGCTTTTTTTTTTTCCTTTTTCTGCAACTGAGGAGATCATTTTTACAGACTCCATCGAGACACAAACATGTCTGAAGATTAAAAACAAAACATATTTCTCATATTTTCTGAATCTAATGATGTCATTTATACTGCAGACACGCTGCGGCTTCATGCAGTTTCTGTCCACGGCACAGAGCAATGTGAAGTTGGCTAATAAGCCCAAAATAAGGTGGAGAGCGATTACAACACAACTGTGAGCACATCTGTAGTGTTCCCATCAGGTGGATGTGAACTAATTACGGCATATTTCACGTTATCTTTCATTTTATTCACAGTTTCATGACTTCTGTGCCACATAGTCATCCTCAGGAAGGTTTACGTACCTGATGAGTGAAACATTTCCTGTGACAGGATGGTTTCACTGATAATATGAGTTTAGAAACAGCAAAGCCTTTCCAAGTATATTTCCTAATAGGTGTCGGTTTGACTGGAGCGAAGCCCACCAACTCAGATAGAAGCTACAGGATGAGCTGTAGACAGAGTTTGTTCAGACTGAAACCGTTTGAGTGAGTGTGTCCTCTTACAACACTCACACGCTCGTGGGGATAGTGAGGATCACCTACAGCCATGTTTCTCTAACCTGAATCCTCTTTGTTTAAAAGATTTAGTTTGCTTATCGGGCGTCATGATCACACATTACCTTTCTGTTGGTTTTTAAAAGTGAAAGCCTGCAGGTTTCAATTCCTCCGTAAATGTGTAAGAGTGTCCAACTGTAACTGTGGTTTTTCATGATGCTGAGAGCAGGTCAAAGGACAGCAACATGTGGATGACGGATAAAAGTTACATGTGAGTTTCATTAAGCACAGAATGGATGTGCAGTGCAATACATAAATAAATAAATAAATAAATAAAAGCAGCCTTTTGCAACACTGAAAGTTCTGGTTTGACGGTCTGATCTAGGTCACCAAAGAAGAGGAGTGATGATCAGACCTGCCTTGTGTGCAATGTGACACACAGCGCTCGTGAAGTGAAGTGATCCTGAAGCTCAGTTTGGTTTATTCTGCGAGCAGAAAATAAGTTTTATGGTGTCACTTAGCTTTACTTCTAACCACTTAACAAATATCTTACAGTGTGTAATAAACTATAATTAAATGTTTAACTGCTAAACTAAACTAAAGTTTAAACTGCATTTGTTTTTGTTCCCTTTGTGTTATTTTACTTCTCACATCAGCTCCTTCAGCCTGATAAGTCCTCCATCAACATGTAAATTAACCTTAAATGTGTGAGAAGGGAAAGATCCATCATTCAGAGCTGTAACGTGAACTTAAGCAGCAGTACATGAAGTACTCGTGTGTCCTTCACTGAAGTAAAAGTACCAACGCAAATGTAAGTAAAAGAACAGGGGTATTATCAGCTAAATGTACTTGTAAAAGTACTTTTGTGTGTACTGTAACTGAGGTGTTATCAGATATGTTATCAGATATGATATGCATCTACGTCAGAGTAGTGTGGTGAAGATATTTAATTAGGTAGATTTTCTAAGTCTGAGATGTTGTGAGATTATGGAAGTTCTTCATTTTTTTATTATTAGTTATTTAAATGAACTCCAGTGAGTTGAGAGAGGAAATCAGTGTTTGGTGGAACTGCTAACAACTTCGTAGACATCCTGACACAGCTTTATGCTCGAGGTCACCGGCCAAAATAAACTGTCAAATCCAGCTATAGAGGAGTTGTAATGCTTTCCTTTGAAATGTAGCCGAGTACAAAGCTGCATAAAATGGAAAATACTCAATTAGAAGTGGCTGGACATTCTGCTTGTGTGTGCAGGATGTGTTCTCGTGGGAGTGTGTAGAAAGATCTGACATGGTTTAGGTCTTCTCTAATTTTATTCTCACGAAAAACTGTGGTCAGCAGTCTGACATCATAGATTTGAGGACAGTGGATGTGGGGAACAAATCCTTCCACCTACAGAGCATAAACTAGAGAATGAGGAAGATCTGTGCGAGTGTCAATAATCATTTATGTATTTGTATTAAAGGTACGATGAGGCTCCAGTTACAGGTAAAACAACCACAGTGACGACTTGTTGAAAATATCCAGCATATGGTGTCTTTAAAGGCCGCACTTTTTTAGCCTTTAACCCTCCAATCTCCTGACCCCTGCCCCACATATTACTAATCCTCGTCCTCTTGAGTCACCGGCCTCCACTGAAGTGCTGCCGCTTCACCTGGCAGACGACTTCTAGCGTCTGTGCATGTGCCAATGATCCTGAAGAGAAGAGCCGGGGCCTCTCTCTCTCTCGTGATAGACCTTATCTGGGCTGGCAGCCATTTCCCCTCTCTGCCTGCCTGCCTGCACCCTCCTAGCTGCTCTTGGGCCACAGCCGGGTGTCGACACCACCGAGCAGCCTCCCACAAGCTGTGATCCCTCCCAGAGCTCCACAGAGGCCTGCGCTGCTCTAAACCGGCTTCTGCAGAAAGTAGATTTACTCTCAGACTTTAACTTGAGTATTTCCATGTTACTACTTACATTACTTTTCAGAGATAAATACGACAAATGCTCCACTATAGTTATCTGACATCTAAATCATAAGATTTCAGATGATTCTCTTATAAAATATGATCAAACCGGCGGTTTGTGAAGAAGTCTGGTCTGGTCGTGTTTCAGATGAGTTGTTAGCAGTTCCACTAAAGACTCATTTTCTTGTCAGATGGTGTCATTGTGGTGTGACTGTCATCGCCCCACATGCACGGTCACCGTTCTTCAGCACAAATGCAGCTGTAAGTCTGACTTCATAGCTCAATGTCCTAAAAAAAGCAGCAGAAAAATGTAAGAAATAAAATGTCTATTTACATGTAAAGTCATTTTTATTTCAACTGGTTTCGCGTCTAATATGAAATGGAATGTAATTTAAAATAAGTTTTTGTTTTTATATCAGCCTGCTAGTTCATGCATCCATCCATAAGATGAGGTTTAAAGGAATTCTTCAAAAACTCTGCAATCGCGGCTCCAAATGGGAAATAGTAGCAAGATAAATGTAAAACAGGAGTAACCCTTTTCCACCAAGTTAGCTCTGGTTCTTGAATCGGTTCTGTTCACCATGCAACAGTAAATGGTGTTGGTGTCAGGAATAAACCTGCCTCCTGCATCAGCTGTCCATAGCTGGGTCATAATGTGGCAAAATGCTGGTACTTGGAGAGCCTGATGTTTTTTGAGGTGGTACTTATCTACAGCCCTGGTCGTCAAATTATGATTCATGTGCCAATGGAGGACCTCACTGTAGTGATACTTGGACGACTCTCTGAAATATTTTAGGTCCATGATTATGATGGTACGAGCTAAAATGTGACAGGTAAAATGGAAAGTGAAGGAAAACAGGAAAACATTAGGAAGAGGAGTGCAGATCAACTCCACCAGCTCAGGATTCAATAAACCGGCAACAATAAATGATCTTATAAGGAATAAACCTGCGTCCTGTGTCTGGGTCAGCCTTCGCTTGAGAAACGTATATTTTCTGAGGTGGTAAGCGGTGTAAAAAGTTTGAGAAACACAGGTCTGCAGACATAAATGAGGTCGTGCATGAACACCCCACATCAGCACTTTCATTGGTTCTCTCAGCTTGTGCCTACATGATACATAAATCATTTCATGTCACACTCATTTTATTTCCGATCAATAAACAAACTCAGAGGCCCACAGAGAGTCAGATTAAACTCTGTCTTCTTTGACCCGAAAACCTAACTAACGGTATATGAAGAAGTTCCACGTGGAGCAGCTACAACAGCGAGGGAGTGGCTGTGTGTCCCATGTTCCTGTTGTACAGGCCGAAAACGTGCCGTCATTTGTAAAAAAGGAGTTGAAATGCTCAAACATGACGAGCTGCTCTCTCTCAGTTCTGTCGCTGCTTTTCAGTCTGCAGAAGAGAGGAAGTTTTGTCAGCCTTATGAAACACACTCACAGTTTGAGTGTGTGTGTGTGTGTGTGTGTGGCCTTCTGCTGATAATGTCCACCCCCCCCCCATGTGAAATACATCCCCTTACTTCCCCATCTCCACTTTATTCCTGTCAGTCAGAGCCTGAATTGAAGGTTTTATTCCTTCTTATTCTAAAAGGAGGTCACCGTCAGCAGCCGAGGCGCCTTAAACCTCGATTCAACACCTTGTTTCCTTCAGCTTAAAGCCTTTGACATATCCAAATAAGGGCAAAAGCCACAGTTGTGAGCACCAATGAGGCTGTGGCAGACGGGCCTTTGTGTCCCTCTGAGTGTGAAAATGAAGGGCGTGCTCGGCTTCACTTTGCTCAGATGTTTCTGCTGCTGCTGCTGCTGCTGCTACAACACTTGGTGTGTAGTGGAGAGCGCATGGGCGGAGCTGAAAGCCTTCCTGACAACGCCTGTGGTCGTGGAAGTCTTGCAGCACAGTTTTGTTTTTAGTTTGCAGCTCTCGTGAAATGACTTCACCCACATGCAGCAGCGTGAAGAGAGAAAAAAAAGAGACTCAAAAAAAAAAATTGCATGTGGACTTTTTTTTTTTTTTACTACTTTCAGATGAAATTTACATAAAAAAAAGGAGTTAACTGAACAATGACATGATGTTTCACTCATTGATACATCAACTCTGTGTCGAGTTACAAACCCACATGGGGGCGTAGAGACTCTTGTGGTTTATTTCTCATTTGATTAACTGTCTCCAACCGCTGTAGGTAGATGCTCTGTTCAAAAGTCTCTGTTCTGCTCGTGATGCAAAGAAATATTTAACATAATGTACATTTGAATAAAAGTGCAACAAAGAGTGTTTCATACTTTGAAATAAAAGGAAAGACGTAGGTCTTTATTTGTCAAAGGGATGAGAGTTTAAGGGTTAAGATATATTTTGCCATGTGGCTTTTAAAATGTCTGATTTCCAGGCAACATGATGGGTACCTGGCTGGTTGATATGTTAAATAAATCACTGTGAGCTTCAGTCTAATAAACTTTATGTGGCTGCACATGTAGACATGTTTGGGACTCTTTGGGAGATGAAGTTGTTGGAGCATGTCTTGGTCAAAAGATGGAGAAATAATCCTGCAGAGATTGTCATTCAGCCACTCACGCTTCCTATTTACACTTTCAGTGTCTCTGTCTCTACCTGAGCTGTCACGATGAGAGCCAGGCCATTAATGTTATACTATTAATGTTAAAAATATGAATACTGAGCTTTCTCAGGGCTTTTCAGTTCATACATACAGTATATTCATAACGGAAACATGCACATCACACATTAATGTCTACCTAGAAAATGGTTGAGGTGTTAAAAACGTCAGTTCCTTTGTGGTCCTCTTGTCTTGAGCTTCAACGTTACTGAGAGATTTTTAGATTGGCACGAGGGATAAAAAGGGGTACAGATATATAGAATGATGACTGGAGGTCAGGCCAGACATTAAAAGTGTAGTATGTGATGTGTAAGAGTCGAAGCGAGGGCTGACAACAAGTTAAAGGTCGTGTTATTCCGTCGGTTCAGCAGGTTCCACAGTTTGGTGTTGACCTCCAACCCTCCGAAATCTCTCCATTTCTTGAATAACAGTGCCTCTGCGTGCTTATTTAATTAAGCTTGATGAGCAAGTGCAAATTATGGTTGACGAATTCTCCGTTTAGAGTGTGAAATTAAGATTTCGTTTCTTGGGAGTCACCCACACTAGGAGATCACAACTTAGCCTGTTTATCAGAGCCAGTTTCATTAAGGTTATCTGCACTGAAGCATCACTGCTGACAGTAAATGAGCCTCGGTGATCCGTAAACACGGCTGACTGTATGTATGTGTTGTGTTTTCCATTAAGCTCAAACTAACACGCTGTGTTCGTCTAGTAGTGGAAACCCAGTCATAGTGTGACAGCCTGCAAAGGGACCCTGTGAAAAACATGTGTACGCTTGTACACATCATGCAGAACAACACCTCAGTGTATGTAGTAAGAGACAAAACTATTGTATTTAACACCTTGTACGTCTCTTGAGGAGAGACATGACCCAGTTATGGTATATTTATTTATCTTTTGTTGTAGAGACACAAGAAGTTTGATTATATCATCTGATTTTTGCCTCATAGTCTTCCCAGAAAAGTAGTTTTTCAGGCTGTTATGTGATTTATCTTTGTGGTGAGGTAGCTCCTTCAATTCCTTAGACTCATCACATGAAGTGAATCTTCTGGCAGTATTTATGGAGTGTGTATTTAATAATGCGCACTTGCTCATCATTAGCTGAGTTGGTTTGATGATGGTAGATCCAGAGATATAAACTTCAATTCCTTTAAACCATAACCTCAGCTGTTGTTGTTTTTTTTACCAGTTTCCCTAACAGTGCCGTTGCAACAAAAGATCAGCACCGGGTGCCCGTCAAATGAAGCCCTTATCTAACCGAGGTCACGTTACACAGATTTAAAGAGTGCATGATCCCAAGCCATCAGGTTACGGGACATTTTCACAATGCCTAAACCCTCTGGCAATAAACAAATAATGCTTCTTCCTATAAAGTAATACAAGCCAAGCGGTACAGCTGAACAGTACCTGATACACACAGCAGCACAGGGTGACACAAGACCTACAAACCTCGGGTGTTATTACAGACTATTGTACAGTGAAACAGAAGCCGCAGCAGTGAAGGAAACTGGAAAGTATTACAAACTTAACTGGAAACTATAGATGAGAGGAGATGCGAATCATTCAACAAACATCACACCACTCACAGTTTGATTAAAGGTTCCCCCTACTGGCAATGTTTGGGACTGTGTGTAGTTCTGCCACTCATTCAAAAGCGCCATCTTCTGGCCCAAACACAGAAGTACGGAGATGTTTCATCAGGCTCCTCTCTGGAGATCAGATCAGTCACCAGTGGTCAAGAATTAGTTGATCACTTCAGCTTATTTGACCTGATCTGTACCGTGAACATCTGTTTATTCTAATAATAAATAGTACAAACAACAGGCTGTTATGGAATTTTCTATCCTTAGGTTATACGAGCTCACGTGTGGGCCTTGAGGTCCTCGGCAGTATTAGTTGTTTGGCTTTGATTGGGAACAGTAGGTGCCAGTCTATCTCAACACTGTGGTGTCCAGGGTCGAAGAGACCTGTTGCTGCCTTCCTAGACATAATAGATAGTTTGCCGTTGACGTTCCAATCTGCATAAACAGACATCTGTGTCTCCAGACTAGAATATGCTGACAATAACACCTCCATGAGTAAAAACATTCTCTATGACTGATTCTGGGCGTGTAGTATTTGTGGTGTTATCTTTGGGTTTAAAGTCTATCCACCAGCTTGGCAGAATGTGAGACCGACTCAGGCACTTCTGATGAACTTTGAGAGTGTCTCTAATTCTCCTTGGCCAAGCGTCAATAAATAATACAGCATAAGACATCAGAGGCTCCTAAACACTTTCTTCCTTCCTTACCTCACCATTGACCTTTGACTTCAGCAATTTCTCCACAACACAGGCGATACCTGGATTGTTATGGCCTTTCATGGAAAACCCTGTCAAACAGAACCAGGTCAAAGTGACCTACTTAATATCTTGGTATTCTCCTTAAAAAAGGCCCAAACAAAGCAATGTTGTAAGGCAGTCTGGCGTCATGAAGACAAGCCAAAGAGTGATTAAATATCCACTTCACCGCTGCATGGCTCGTTGGCGTGCATGATATTGGTGGAAGTTGCCTAACCCTGTTTTCTGTTGATAATAAACCTAAGGGCTCTTGGTGTATTGTTCTGCAAGAATAAACAATCCGGCCGGGCTGACCTCGCTTCAGATCGTCTCCTCACACTTCAGCAGTAAGAGAATATGATGATGAGTCAAGGACCTGAACATGACTCTGTGGTGAGTCACGTATAATGAATGTAGTGATACTAAGCTGAATAAATATGACTTTATTCTCTCCCACAGACGTTTATTTCACTAAAATTCAACTTGGATCCTTTTTTCAAGAAAGGTTTTAGAACCACTGGTATAGTTTGACAAAAATATAACATCCTACAGTATAAAAGCACATTGGTGGCCGGTTCAAGTCCAGTATAGAACAAAGTATGGTGGTGGACTGGTAGCTCAGGAGGTGAACCTTTGAGCAGGTCAGTCTTGATGAAAGTGATGCCCTGTCTACAGCTACTACTACTAGCATGGTTAAAAATAGGTTTGTAGCATATAAATCCAAAATAAACACTAAAGACGATTATGTTTTGTTATAAAACAGACCTTTATTTTTCACAATTACTCAAAATAATAAAAAACAAAACAAAAAAAAACAAAACACATTTTCTCTCCCATAAGCCCCCATACTAATATAACTAATCACAACAACAAACAGAAATTGAACAGCTGGAGCACGCTGCCATAAGGCATCACAGACACGACCAAATTTAGTCCCACTGTTGTTAACTTCTTCCTGGAGTTGGTGCTCTGGTGTGGCCAATCAGACAAAGTAAAGCAGAAGCAGTCGTGTTTACGACTTCACTGCCGTGTCTCTGGATTTGTAGATCACTCCTCTGCTTTTCAGCTCTCTCACCACACCTTTAGAGACGGAGAAGACAGTTAGGGACGAATATAGCGGGGTAGGCTAAAGTAAATGTTGTAAAGGTTATGTGTGTGTTTGGCGATGCAGTTAGATGTAGTGTACCTGGGGGTAGTCTGCCTGTCACTGATACTGCATATACACCTGGCTTGAAGCTGCCTGTAGGATGGAGCAAAGAAATATACAGTACACATACTTTATGACGCACAAAACTGAAAAGTCTTTTTACTTGAAACATGTAAATATGATCACTCTTACACAATCTACTTATGCTGGTACATGTATGTGTGGACATCATGTACATAAAGCACCCTGCTACATACACCACATTTATTTTAGTCTTACAAATGTATCTGTACATAGTATTTTAATGTTTACCTGTTGAGCTCCTTGTTTTTAGCTGTATTTATGTCTATATCTGTGTATGTTACATAAGCAATAAGCAAAGTGAAGCTGGAGCTGAAGTGATTCAATAAATGCAGCTTTGAGTATCAGCATCCATCCTTACCTATCCTCTGCCATTTAGCTACCCAACTGTCCTCGGGGCTCATCATGGCTATCACACTGTAAACACACAGACAGTAAACATCAAGAAAACAAATCAAGTCCATTGTTACGAGAAGTTGAATTTATTATTCTTGTACAAGAAGGAGCGTTTAACTGTGCAACACACAAAAGGGGTTAGAGAGAAAAGGCTCCCTGAGGAGCTCTTCTCTTAAATGGGCTGTCTCAGACACCTCCCTACTGATACAGATAATATCACGTGACATCTATTGCACGTCTGCCCGTCCTGGGAGAGGGACCCCTCCTCTGTGGCTCTTCCTGAGGTTTCTTCCACCTTTTTTCCCTGTTAAAATTATTTTGTGGGCAAGTTTTTCCTCACTCGAACCGAGGGTCTAAGGACAGAGGGTGTCACTCCCTGTACAGATTGCAAAACCCTCCGAGGCAAAATGTACTTTGTGACTTTGGACTATACAAATAAAATCTGATTTGATTTGATCATAACATTCCTTTTTTAGGTTTTCTGCTCAGTAAATTATGTTTCACATCCAAATGACACTTCCCTTAACCCGTCTCTCTTGTCCTTGTACTATTTTTATAATTATCTCTCCCTGCCAGCCTCAGTAAATCAGAGGCCAAATAAGGTAAGTGGACGAGACATGCAAAAAAACAGAATACACACACACACACACACACACTATATGCAGGGTTCCCACACCTTTTTCATGAACAAATTCAAGCACTTTTCAAGCACCTTCAAGCACCAGTTTTTCCATTTTTCCAGCACCTTTAAATAGGTAGCCTACTAGTTGTGTTCCATGATGGTCATGGGAAGCGCAGCGGTGCCACTGTATGGCATAATAATATGGGTCTAATTAGCATTATTTCATATGGTGGTAGATTGACTGTTTTGATTTTTAACTAATTGTGAATTGGCTTGTATTCTCAGCTTGTGAGCGGTGTGTTGTGTAACTACCATAGCGCAATAACAGTGACAAATGCCTGAAGGGGGCTAAAGTATGTCTATCAGCAGACGAGTAATTTCTTTTCAGTGAGTGGAAACTTTTCACAGCAAGGACCATCACACAGACCCAATCCACACTTACTGCACCTGTCCATTAACAAGATACATGCTAGTGCTGCTTGATGATCAACCAGTATGCTTTGCTTTGTACCAGCCCCAGGAAGACAAAATACCAGACACAGAAGACATCATGATTTACTGGCAGAATACACCATCCAGTCGAGCGTATGATAACTGAGTTCTGCATGTAAAGGGCATCGGATCAAGCGCGTAGCCGCTTGGAAACAATTTTTGGTTTCCTCTTGGTTTCTTGAGCAAACATCACCCAAATTTCAAGCATTTTCCCAACACCCTTGAAAAACATGAATTGAAATTCAAGGCATTTTCAAGGAATTCAAGCACCGTGGGAAACCCTGTTATGAGTTAAAATCTGCCCCCAGTATAATCCAATTTCCACAACATCCATGTGAAGCTTTTTGAATAATCAATCAATGTTTACCCATCGAAGGAGGAACTGTGCACTCATAGACCATCTCTCGGTTCCCCTTCATCTGCAGGTAGACTCACAGTTGTCACAGCCGTCATATTCAAACTGGTCGATGGTCGTGAGAGGCAGAAGAGGACGAGGAAGAGGCGTAGAGAGGACGTAAGAGGAGTAAAGGAGAGGGAGAGAGGAGAGTGAGAGAGAGACGAGAGGCGGAGTAGGATAAACACCTCTGATACAAACAGGAGAGACGCTCGACTGGTCTCTACCCGCAGTTTAAGTTTATCTTAACTATTAACTATATTATTATTATTAACTATTATAACTTTACACTATTAAAACCAACGGTCGCCGTTATATTCAGTAAACAGGTCGTCATGGCAACATAAATCCGAAGTCTGAGTTCACGCATAAAGCGGCTACATGTTAGCATCAGCGTTGTTTTAGTCGGCTTACCTTCACCAAAGAGCAAAGAAGACAAGCCCGCAGATGGCGAAGGTCTTTGGGACCGTTTCCAAAGCCATCACGTTAAGCTCCTGCTAGTGATACTCAATAATAATAATAATAAATCAAATAAAAAACGGATTAATGTTTTCACCAGGCTACACACTGGGGGACTACGTCACTCAGGCTGAGGACCCTGATAGGAGGCGAGCACAGAGGCGTCCCTGTGCGCCTGTATAAACTCTGTACCCTCCAACCATAGATAGATACATGACTTTATTCATTATTAACTGTTTATACAATAGAAATACAATAGAATAAAATACTGGGAGAAAAAATAAACACGAACGGGACAAGGAAAATAGGTAGTAAGGTGCAGTGGCAAGTGATGGTATAACTAATAATATATAATAATATATAATAATAATAATAATAATAATAATACATTATTTCATAGTCGCCTTTCTGTTACTCAAGGACACCTTACTATAAATGAGAGTAGACAGCAAATAACAAAAACAAACAAAAAGAACCACGAAAGTATATCAAATTACAAGAATACAACATTAAACACAGGTTAAAATATGACAATTGAATCAGATGGAAAAGGCTATTATAAACAGGTGGGTTTGATATATGATGGTAGAGTTATTGTTAATAAACAGTATATAGTAATGATACAGTATATAATAACACCGATATATAATAAAATCAATTATCGTATAAAGAAATATGAGTTTTTATAATATAATAATATTTTTCTGTTTACATATTTTAATTCTGTTACACAGTTTTCACTTTTATCAATTTATTTGCTTAGTTATCTGATTTACTGCTTTACTTTTATTCCATTTTATCTAACTATTTATACATTTTAATAGGTTTTATTTATTTATTTTGAATCTGCCTCCAATGAGACACTGAAACTAAGTATTCATTTAACTCGTTTTTTGTTATTTAAATTAAATCAGACATTTTTTAAAAGCATGTTCTGGCTCTGACATATAGTAAACCATATTTTAAACAGCCTCTGTAATTCACATTTTGTCTTCTTTAGTTGAGTTTAGTTTTTCAACAGATGCAGTTAACACATTTAATCTCTAGTTTTTCGTGCAACTGCTCTCTTACCTTAAGAACTGTTAGTTTTTACTCTGTAAAGCACAATTCTGTATGAAAGGTGCTATATAAATAAATAAAGTTCAAGTTAATCTGCATGCAACTATCTTCAATGTCAACATCAACAACAGATTATAAGTAGGGTTTTTTTTCCCACCTCACCAGTTGATAAATGATGATAATATTATTATTATAGTGTTTATTGTATCTCATTTGTCCAAATGAACAAAACATAACACAACATGTTATTAAAATGTTGTTCTTGTTCACGTTCTTGTATATATATTTATTTATTTATATTGTGTTCTTAATGGATGATTACTTGTTTAACATAACCTGGAGTATTGTAACAAAAAAAATCTCCCCCTGGGATTATTAAAGTAGTTCTGATTCTGATAAAATGTTCATAAACAGCTCCAAAAAAACATTTACCACGTTACTATATTTTAGCAGCTACTAATACTTCTGTGCGTGATCTTTTAGACGCAAACTAAATAGTTATTCACACATTTGTTCCCGTTAAACACGCGTGAGAAATCACAACAAACTGTAGAATCGCGGCGGTTAGTCAAACCAACTGAAGTCCAACGGTCCAACCGACGGTTCGTCAACGTCCAACGGTCCTTCTGAGAACAGCTGACGGTCTTCTCCTCCGGTACTGGATCCAGGTACGGTTATCGTGGAGTTTTCTTTCTCGGTGTTGTAGCATAACGACCTTTAAAAAAAAAAATGAAGTAATATCTAAAGAAATGTCTCCAACTTTAACTTTAATACAGAATTTTTCAAACGCGGAGCGGCCAACGGTCGCCTTTAGCCCAGTAGCTAAAAGTTAGCATCTACAGTTAGCTGTTTTATTATTTATTTATTTATTTATTTATTTTTAATTAACGCTATAATTAACATTAAACCTTATGAGAATGATGATGTGTCATCTTCATGTAGACTTCCAATTAGTAAAAAAAAAATTAAGCAAATGAGCTTCATATTTTTAAAGGTTATCACTCCTAATTAACATTATTAAAAATGTGCAATATTAGCAAATTTAGCTACTTCATAACTGTAGTTTATTACAATATACAGTATTATCCATGTTAGTTACTTTATAACTTTATAACTAATGTAATTTTAGCCATGTAAGCTATTTTATAGCTGTATAACTGTTAGTTAAGAGTGTTGTGGTGGATTAATATAGATTAGATTAGATTAAATATATTTTATTCATCCCACCACGGGGAAATGTACTTGTTACAGCAGCATAGGAAAGTGTAGCATACACTACAGAATTAGAAAAAAAGGAGAAAAGGCAAAAAAAAAAAAAAACAACTCCACAATACACAGACAGAAATATCTATAACCTACACAATAAACAGACAGAAATATCTATAACATAAACAATAAACAGACAGAAATATCTATAACCTACACAATAAACAGACAGAAATATCTATAACCTACACAATACACAGACAGAAATATCTATAACCTACACAATAAACACGAAAAACAAACAACCTTCAAAACAGACAAGTACTGAGGATAAAAGTGGCGTGATATATAAAAAGAGTATTGTAATGTAAAGTGACCATAGTGTAAGAAATATTGCAAAGAAAGTGATCATGATACAAATAATAATATTATTGTTACAAGAGTAGTGACCATAATATAAATAATATTACAAAAGTAAGTGACCATGATATAAATAATACCTACATTATAACAGTTTCTCTGTTTCCAGTCCTACAGACAAAAGCATGGATGTTGGTGGAAACTTGCTGCCTAACAGCATCAACCCGAATCACTTTCCCGCCAAGCTGTGGCGTTTGGTGAACAACCCAGCGAATGAAGCCATCTGCTGGGACAGCGAAGGCACGCTCGTCATCATTGATCAACTTCTCTTCGAGAAGCAGATCCTGTCTCCGGATGCTAAAAACTCGGACAACGCCGACGCCTTCAAAACCACCAACTTCTCAAGCTTCGTCCGTCAGCTCAATCTGTACGGCTTCAAGAAGGCCAACCTGGCGATTGAAGACGATGTCCAATCCGGCAGAGACCATAAGCGGTTTCATCATTTTTACAACCTCAACTTCAAGCGAAACCACCCTGAACTTCTTGGGAGCCTGATGAGGCTCACAGTCGACAATAAGGCCAAGATGAAAACTGGTGTGACTTGTCAGACCCCAACTCGATTCCAGCAATCGGGTATGAGTGGTGAAGTCAGAGCGAGAAGAGGCAAGTAGCTAAAAACAGTGGAACCCTATAGTAAGTAATAATCACTGTCTAACAGGTTATTTCTTTTTTCTGTTTCTGTAGGCAGCTCTTCACGGTTTAGCCCCACACATGAGACGTCACCTCGTCCTTACTATTTAAATCAATCCCAGGCCATGGCAGTGTACAATGGGACCCCAATCCCACCACAGTACCTGATACGGGGTCATGGTGCAGCTCTTTCTCCCACCGTCTTTGCTTCAAACAAAGGGATACCAGCAGCTTTGTGCCACCAGTACGCTGGAGTAGCCTCAAGATCCACTCCTGTGCAAATTCAACAGGGTTTACAGGTCCATGGAAGTCCAAATTTCGCCACTTTTAATTCTCCTCACAGACCATATAAGCCTGGCTTCTATTCCCCAGGTGAGCGTGACGGTTAACTTGTTAGGAATCTTGTCACATGACTTCACTTAAATTGTACAAAACCCTGTTCTACGATCTAAAATGATCTTTGATTCTTCTTGAAGTTTGCCGGTGCTTCCAGCTGAACTGTTTGACACCTCTGACAGATAGTGGGCTGAAGACAGGGTCGTTCTCTCCCCACACTTATTACCAGGTGAGTGTACTCACACTGTCATGTGTTCACAACAAATCTGTCCTTGGTCAAAGCACAAATGCGCAGTAAAATGTCTAAACACATATATATTTTTTTATTGTTTTAGCCGAGGTATCCTGTGAACATGTGTCATGGAGATCACAACCTGGAGCCCCTGAAGGACAAACACCAGGAGGACGAAAAATTCAAAGTTAGCATGGACACCATTTTCCAGATTGCAGATGAGGTGATGGAAACTCCACCCAATAACTGCCTGGTTAGAGCTGTGCCCTTAGAGAAGACAGGCCCTATAATAGTGTCCACCTCCAGCACCAGCACCATCACCAGCAGACCTGCCAGCACCATGCAAGATAACCCTTTGTGTGACACACCCATTATCATATCTACGTCAGGCAGTGCCTATGTAGACAAAGAGCAGGAGGAACTTGTGCTTTCAGTACCAGAGCAGATGCCTGAAGACGCCATATTTCAGGTAAGCCTCTACACTCTGAAGACATTTATCTTTTCTAAAGGCAAAAAACACAAAAAAAGGCTTGGAGAGAGGTCTGTCATTGTTTATCAATGACGTGTCTTTTTATATTTGATAGAGATTTATTTATTATTCGCTGTGGTTTCCTCTGTGCCCTGGCAAGGTTACTAGGGATGATGCAAAGGATACTGAGGTCATAGATGTCGGAGTTAACTACTCCCTCGTGGTTACCAGTCAGGCTTACAAGAGCAGCTGCACAGGAAGTACACCAAATCTTTAGGTAAGACGTGACTGAGTTTAGTGAGCACATTCAGAATAAAACCAGTGGAAGGACAGATTTCACAATTTAAACGTATGTTTGCAGGTCATCAATCTCAGCGACAGGGAGTTTGATTCACACATGACGTGATCGTCACCAGACTTTATTGTATATTGTAATGATTCTTTGTTGCTGTGTTCTAATTTAAGTCTTATATGTAGTTATATGTCATTTCATAGTCGTGTTTTAACCTTATTGTTAGTGACTTTAGACCATACGTACAAAGACAGTACAAAACATCATTTTAGTAGCACTTGAAGTCATACTTTTTATTTCTCTAAGAATAAGAATGACTTGTACAACAGTACTTTTAAAGTTTAACCTCGACATTTTTAACACAGTTTTATCTCAAATGTTTTTACCAACTTGTGATGTTTTTAAATAATTATAATTTAAAGTAGCTTTTACTGACATTTGCTGCAATAAGCCTGCCTAAACCATTTTAATGTGCACATTTTAGACTTAGAGCTTGTTTTTAAGAACACATTTGTGTCGCAGGTTGTAACAAAAATAATAATAAAAAAAATCATCTACTAGTGCTAGGTTCAGTCTTTTTTCTTTCTTTTTTTTGAACTTACTTTTTTATAGGTTCAGTCTTTTTAAACACTTGTGTGAACTTATTTTATTTAGTAATGAAGCTGGATGTTTGTTGATGTGTATTTAATACGATGCTGTACACTAGAGGGAGCCACTCACTCAGGGTTGATCAGCTCTGCGGCTGCGCGGCTGCTCCGCCCTCGGCGTCCAATGTAACATTCAGGTGAAACTCGGAAAATCCGGTTACATCATTTCTCTAGTTATTTTAAATTCTGCAGCATTTTATTGTGTTTGAGTAGAAAATGGATTCAGTCACAGAAGTGGTGTCTGATATGTTTTTTATATCAAAGACTTGAGTTTGATATCAAGTTAAGTGAAAATAGGAGTAAACACCGGATGTAACTTTGACTTTGCATTTTGATAATAGCGTCATAATAACACCACACGGTTTCTTCTACATTTAAAGAAGTCGGGTGATACACCTCCACCTTTCTTTGAGTTTAACTTGTCGCCCATGTACGCCGTTTCTTTGAAAAGCCAAATCTCCGCCGGTCCGTGAACGCACCAGGACTGCGAGCAGGTAGAGTCTGTCAATGAGATCCCAGGGGAGCGCGAGAGACAGTCCGGGAGGTAGAACTTTTTGGGACGGTGTCATAATTTGTACACGGCGTCTTCTCTCCAACTTTTTGTCAACTTTAAATGGAGCTCACAGGGAGTTTGGAGCACTTTTATCCCGTACTCTGTGTGGCCTTTCCACTCTTTTAATCGTTAATGATTTTTTTTTTAAATAAATATATAAAAACGATTCATTTTCTCCCCTCGGTGTTCTCACGAGGAGCGTATCTAATTTCTCACGGAGCGGCGGAGGCGCTGAATTCAAGGGAGCAGCGAGTAAATGAAGACCGACTGTGGAGGAAAATAAGTGGATGGGTCTGTTACAGAAGTCGCTTTGGTTTCGGACCCAGTCTAATTACAAAGCTATAAGTTAGTATAACGGTTCATTTGCTTTAGTTCATGTTTAGATAAAGCGCTGGACTGAATTTAACTTCTTCGAGGATTATTTTTTCGCAACTCCTCGGTTGTAAAATATATATATAGATATATATTTTTATGTATGTATGTATTACTCCACTTGTTGGCACTGCTTTATCCGTCAGCATGCCTTATAACTTTCCGGCGGCAACCTGTAACTCAGCCTTTGAAGTTCAAGTCGTCGCCCTGCTGCGTTTTTTGTGGATTTATCCAGAAAATGTGGCGCCCACAGGATGTGCTATCTTCTGACGCTGTTTGGTCGCAAAATGTGATTGTAAGTTACAGTGACACACTGTAAAAAATAATAATAATAAAATAAGTACACACGGATACGGATGAAGATCGATACACTGTTGCCTGGACCTGCCCTGTTGTCCGCAGAGGATACGGCTGTTTAAGGCGAACACGTTTCAGATGAGGACATTTGTTTATCCCATGAAGACCAGGCTGGAGGAAACTTGAAGCTCGTAACACAACGTGTCTGTCTTCTCACGGTGTATCTGAGCAAACAATGTTTCGCCTCTCACGTTAATGACACTGGATAAAAAAAAAAAAAAAAAGTTCACTCAAGCCTTCAAGTTTTTATCTCAGCTCTGTGTGAAGTTGCTCCATGTGGGCACAACTGAGCATGAACTCTGGTGCTGAATGGATGTTATGATGACAGTCCTCCAGGTTTAAACCTTTTGGATTTTATCTGTTTCGCGTTAGTCGTTGAAGCTCAAAGAAGTGGGACGTGTATTCATACAAACACATTTTACTCCCCCCCCCTCCTCCCCTCCTCCGTCTTGTCTATCCGCGGTGCTTGCCTTGCTTTGAAGTCCACCATGTGCGGCCGGGCACCGCCGCTGCAGCCGAGGCCATGACCGTCCCCCAGCGGCGCCTGGCCGGGCTCTGGCCGTGGCTGCTCATGGCGGCCCTGCAGGTGGTGCTGGGCCAGCCGGGCCTGGAGTCCGAGCGGCCGGCCCTCCGAGCGGTCATCAAGGTGGCACTGCTGAATCACGAGCCGACGGGGAAGCCCATCACCCTGGAAGGGGTGTTCGTGGGAGGAAGTGCCGGCTTCGCGGAGGGAAAACTAATGCAGGTAAGGTGGAGAAAGAGTACACTGTAAGAGCCATTGACCTCCACACATGCACAAAGGCTGGGGAACAGCACCTGTTGTTGTTCAGTTGTTTCTACAGGTTGCCTTGCTCAGAGGCACTTCAGCAGCATGCATGTGTTCACATCACTTGATATGCATTTATATCAGCCTGATCCTTATAATATTTTTAATGTCAGAGATGTTCTTCTGTCTGCACAAATGGTCAGATAATAAACAAACTCAGAGCTTATATCAGGATAAATGCACTTAAACATTCCCCTATAGCATGCTATTGAAAAAAACAAACAGAGTTTCAGTGTATGAGTCGCTCTGTGGGGCGACTTCTGGCCCCCATGTTCCTCTAACCTAAAAAACAGTTTACACCGCATCGCTGTCTAAAGAACCAAATGATCTTAACACCTGTACTTGTTGCTATATGCCATCAAAATACTGTAGTGACCATGGGTTACAGTACGCTGTAGGTATCCAAAGAGCTGCTCACAACACCACACGTCCCACTCAGCACTCGGCATGTGATGACAGAATATCTAAATTCCTTTAACAATAGTGATGACATGCAGGTGTTCTTGAGGTTAGTTTGTTTTCGGTCTATTTTTACTTCTCCTGTAAAAACAGGGTTTAAGCTGACAACCTTTTTGAAGGTGTATCTTGGGTGACAGCTTTGTTTTGCACTAACTATTTATGGCATTTAATTCGCCTTCCAACATTTATAATATCAAGGTGTGGTCCAAGACTGTTAAACAGCACGGCAAATCATGTTTAGACGCACGCAAGCCTATAATTTAAGCAAAAGTGTTTTTTTTAACCATTTAGAGGAAGAAGGAAAAAAAAGAAGCAATGCCGCTACCCTGCGAACGCAAGTATGTGCTCCTTTCAGTGTGCATATTTAGGATTCAAGAGTGGATTAGGGTTCCTGGGACATAAAGCTTGGCTGTGTCAATTTATTTACCGTCTCCAAAGAAACGGGACGACAGATATGAGGTACTGCAGGATCTTGTCTCTTCTCACTCACCAGGCGTGGGAGGTTTTGTGAATGGCAAGCCAGATGCTGCAGTTTGCCATAATTGATAAGGATTTACACGGTTTGTCCACAGAGAAAGCCCCAGTATTAAAGCACGGTGAAAAGCCATTGCTGTTTTGTTTTTTCCCCCCTCTCTCTTTCTTTCTCTCTCTTTCTCTCTCTGTCTCTCTCCAGTTAAAAAACATGTTAGGATGCATATCACAGCGTGGCTGAGATCAAAGACGCTGCTTCCAGCTTTCTGGGATTTCCAGCTTTCTGTATTTTTTCCCCATCAAACCTCGCTCGGTGTTTTGTAGTGTTCCAGGGGCCAAAATAAAACTGCTGTGGAGTACATGAAAAGTTATTAACCCCCTGTCATCTCAGCAGAAAGCTTCAGTAGCTGTACATATAAAGGCAACACAGTGAGTGAAAGAGCTTGATCAAGATTGCAGACACGATCATCTGCCTGGATTTCCCTAATGGTGTGAAGGAAGGTTAGCACCGGTTCTACATTCAAAGTAATATTTTTATCTCTGCCGCAGTCAGAATGGCGACAGTCTAATCCTCTGCTGATAAGATCCTGCTTTCTCTTTGCTGGCTTAAATGAATGGTTTTGTACTCTCTTCTGTTTTCATGTTTCCCCAACTCAGACCATTGATTGTGGTTCTGTCCAAGGATAGCAAGGTATAGTTTTGCAAGACTCTCTCTTCCCCAAGCTGTTCCCACAGTGCGCAGAGGTGCTGCAGGATGCTCTTTGTTGCAGCTTAGACCTGTTCCAACAGGTCCTCGCTGCCTCTGCAGGCTGCTTTACGGTCCCGCTTTATGTTCCTGTCTTCAGGTGGATGTCGGGGGGGGGGGGAAGGCTGGAAAGGAGGTTTGAGTTCCATAGTTAGGTTCTCTGCCTCAGTCTGTCTTTGTCTTTCTATCTTAAGATTTATGTCTCTTCTCTTTGCGTCTAAACCTTCCTAATGACCAATATGGTTTATGAAGCTTAATTCCTGTTAGTGGGTTCTGAGTCTACTTCAAGTTGTTCGCTTGAAGCGTGGCAGCTACAGTCATCTGTTGGTCTTCATCAACATGTGGTTCCTATCGTCTTGCTAGAAATGTCTCATTTTGCAGATTGATATCTACACAAGCAGAATCTTGCACTGGAAGTTAAGCAAATATTTAATTAAAAAAACTTTTGTATCAGCCATACAGTGTCAAAAAATGATAAACCTGCACTGTGCCTGTTGCGTAAAACAGTGCAGATCCATGGATTTTAGCCTTTTGGAAGCAGAACGTTTTGTAGAGGTGGAACATGGAGGTCTTTTATAAATCATCAGATCCTGTTTTGATTATGTCTGCTAACACATGTAAGGAACAAACTCAAGAGAGTACTTGGGACAGAAGAAGTTCCCAGTTTCTCTCAGTGTATTCAAGTCATAAGACTGTTCTTTGGTACGTATCTCCCTCTGATCTATTAAACTGTGATACTTCTCTGGAAGTATGCCCTGTCCTCTGAATGAACACGTTCATTGGAACACTGGCTGGAGACCGGCCAGCACTATTTGGACAAATACAAGTGCTGAGGAATTTTGACTCTCTCCCCCTTTCCAAAATCAGGCTTACACTGTGACCAGAGGAGAAGTGCAAAAAGCTTTTGGGATAACTTTAAACTCGAGGCGATTGTCAACTGTCCTCTGGCCTCTGTTGAGAGAAGGAGTTGGAGTTTATCCTCCAATGGGCATTGTGCCCAATTAAAGGATATCATAAAAGCCATCTTGACTTTCTTTTCTTCCTTTGGCTGTTTTTTTTTTTTTGGGTCTTTGTACTTTGAAATGTTGAATTGACCTTCGAGAGCTCCCTTAAATACATCAGCTATAATTAAGGCAGGCCAGGCAATTGACTGAACACCAGTTAACTCTGCACCACTTCACATTCTTTCGTCTCCCTTCTCAGTGTCCCACAAGGTACTGAATGCCTCCTCGTCCCTCCCCGAGCTCTCCGCTGTCCGAGGCCACTATCTGCATGTTTCCCTGGCTCGGCCCTCAGCGCCGGCCGTTTGGGAACGAGGGATGGGAGGGCGGTGGGGGCGCTGAGGGAGAACATCAAAGTGCGTCCAGTTCCGAACGTGAGCTGGGATGATTAAAAACTGCGACTGTTTACACTGCACTTCCCATATGGGCCCTCTCCTCCCCCTCCCTCTAGATTTCCTGCCCATACTTCCTATCTTCGAGGATGAGATAACAGCCTGGCCTGTGCTCCTTGGGGCTCCTCGCTGCTTTACATTGTTGGAAGTGCTGCTGCACATAGTTTTGCTTTTGTCTCTTGACTTTGTTTTGTGAGAACTCTTCATTGGATAGATGACACCTTAATATAAGTTAAAAAATAAAGAAAACCCTCAGCAAATCTCTGCCCTGAGGCTACTTCATATTCTTTGCCTCCTAATCCATGACGTTTAGGAAGATTTGATATTTGCAGAAACGGGTGTGGATGAATTACAACGTTGAAAGGAATCATCTTGACTGTAAAATGGTTGAATGTGGGATTAGTGTGTGCTTCATTTTCACATCAAACTTAGTGCTTCGCTCTCACGCTTATATGTTCCTGCATGGAAACACATCTCACTGTTAGCTTGTTAATGAATCTGGAGGCTATAAAGCAAGCGGCAATCTCCATGGTTGTAAAGTGAAGCCAATGTGAAAGTGTCAAAAACAAACGTCCTCTTGAGGCTGGCTACAGAAGTGAGTCAGTCTCCATAAGTCCCCATGTTTAAAATGTCCAACTTCACAGCAGAAATAAACGTTTTGGTCTCTATAGCTAATTTCCCCGTTCATGACAACTGTACTGAGGGTGAATTTTTATATAACTCACCTGTTTAAATTATATTAAGGCTTAAAGTTATGCAGAATTTACAGCATGGCTGCTTTGATTGACAGGTAGCTGTCTTACAAATGGGTCGTTTAAGCACCCAGGTGTCATTCGGGCGATGATCCACGTCTTTGCCAATTTTTAGATTAGCCATGAGGCAGAAGAAGAAGGACTACTAACATGGCGGCAGCCTGCACCACATATTCTGAGCTTCAGGAACCTGTGCAAGACATCACGCATACGCTGTCCGTTCTTTATACTGTCATTGGTATAAACCTTCACATTTGGCAAACAGATTCACTCACTGAAGACAGATGTCCGACCAATATATCATTGCAAAAGGATATATAATACGGCATGTATCTGCATCTTTTACTCTCTAATATCGGTATCAGCATGTCTGGCATGCAGAGCTCTGCTATGTCCACTGGTAAGGACACCATATGAGCCCTCAACATAAACAGCAGTAGAATCACGTCCCCATTCGTCCTATCTGCCCCTCGGCAGATACATGGCGGAATGGCTGAAATCGCTATAAGCTCACAATTTCCCCCCTCGCTTCGCCACTGCGTCCGTTAAAAAGAACGCCGACTTTTCTGTGATTAACTGCTGTTTGTGTAGCGAAGGGAAGCCATTCAGGGACACACGTCAACTTTAAAGACGCCATATAACGTAAGAAAAACACACTGGGTGCCGTTGATAGAGAGATCATTCGCGTTCCTCTTATGTGGCCAGCTCGCACAGATCTGCTGTCAAGACATGTTTTTCTTTTGTATTTCCATATGGTCATCAGTTCAGTCCGCCTGCTATTGCGTTTCTATCGTCTCCTTCCTCTAAGTGATCTGAGAATACACTTCCGTGTTGTCTCTGGCCCTTGCCTTGAACAGACCCCCACGTGTGTCCGAATCTATCGCACAAGCTTTTTGGACTAATGGTTTCTCCTGAGCAGGGATCTGACAAAACTGGAGCCCTGCAGCACAGGAAGCAGGGGCTAGCGCTGTCCTGTCCACCCTCTTCCACAAGAGATGGCTGTTGAGATGTTTCTCAGGGCATTGGGAAGAAGGGAGAGGCAGGTAGGGGAAACATGGCAAATCTCTTAATCCTGCCGGCCCCCTTCTTTTTAAGTCATTAGACCAGGTCTGGAATTCTTGAATGTTATACAACACATTCTTTTCTACTTTTCATAGCTCTCCTCATGCAAATAACAAGGAGGAAAAATCTCTGTTACTTCAGCGTGCACTCTGTCACTATCACTGTTCCACTCATCCAGTCACTCCCTCGTACATTTGTGCAAAAGAGTCACATACTTACAATAATTCCACTTTTTTTTTTGCAGCAGCAGCACACCCATGTTGAGTATGCACACGCACATGCTAAGTACACACACACACACAATGCAGCATGGTAAAAGCATTACTACTGGACTTATCCTTGAACCGGCCCACAGACGGGGTGAGTTGGAGAGGACGGAAGAGCAGAAACAAACAGAAAAAGCGAGGGCTGTATGTTTTCGTGTGTGTGTGTGTGTGTGTTTTCACATTAACACACTTCATTGATCTCCGAGTGGACGAAAAACTTGCACACATGCATGCACACATAAACACGCACTTAAATCTTAATGATACAGGCTTTGTCTCGCTCTTCTTTTCGAGGGCTTTTATTGTCTGTCCCTCCGAGAAACCACCAGGGCACTGAAGGAGTAGCAAATGTACGCAGCTCTTTTAAGTTGTGCCATTATGTAGCCACAGATCCATTACAATGGAGAGGAGTGAGTCACCACTGACTATAAAAGAACACACACACACACACACACACACACACACACACACATTCACTTCCCTTTGATGCCACCGTACCTGACATAGGGCCAGGGCAAGAGGTGCTTTCAGGGTCAGCGGGATTCAGTTATGTAAAATGTCCATGGGTTAAACAGTCGAAAAACACTTTGACATTTTTGCATTCCCAGCAAGATGGGTATCTCGTGTGACCTTTCTGAATTTGCCCTGACAGTGCAGGTCAAGTGAAGCACCTGTCCTCAACCTTCCAGCTGAAACCGATCCACTGGGAGTACAGAGGAAAGTCTGCTGATCCATAGCAGGCGTGGAGGCCAAGCTATCCCTTCCCCGGGGATCAAGGCCACATTTATAGAGATTTACAGAGAACCATGTTGCAACAGATCACAATTGCGCCACATGGCAGTCGAATTTCGAATGCTACTGGACTGCTTTGGATTCTCCCCCGAGGTGAAGGCTTATGATCACTGCCCTGCCCTACATTTTTCACCATGAATTTATGAATGAATAAAGCTTTTGTTTTTCTGTCATGCATGCATGCAACTATGTCTAGCCTATAAGCTAGATGCAGAAAGAATACGACAAAAAAGTTGGTCAGCGCTAACTTCTTCGCCCTGGCTAACTTGGCTTTTTGCTCCCTCTTCTTCCTTCTTCTCCTTTTTGATGCATTCACTCGCAGTAGCTCTCGATAGCGTACCCGGCCTCAAGGTGCGGAACTAGCTCTTTAGATCCTTCGCCCGCTTCCATACTGGACTGGTTGCATACCGAGCGATGCACATCTGACTTTGTACTGCCAATTAACTGTGATTAACTTATCTTTGGCTGCAAGCCATCCTCAGACATGGCAGCTTGATGTTAATGTGCAAAATTAAAAAGTAGCATTGCGCAATTTACATTTGAATGTCAAAATGGTCTCACACTGAGCTTCATTAACTTTACCTCAGACTGACAGCTAGTGAAATCTGTTGCTCTTGTCGCCATCATGTTGGTAGTCCTGCCTCTTTCGCCCCCTGGTTAATCTAAAAATCGGCAAAGACGTGGATCATCAAGAGGGATGGGAATCGATCGGTTCTTGTTGCGAACCGGTTCCGTGTGTTTCAATTCCATGGAATCGTTTAGCAGTTTATCTAACGATTCTTTTATCGATTCCAGAAAGCACGACTAATTACGTAATCACGTAACTTACGCAACTTTCGCACGTGCAGTGCAATCAATAGTAAACAATGTCACCCACTCGGTTCAAACACTCCAAAGTTTGGCTGCATTTTACCAAAACAGTTGGCAACAGGGCAACTTGCAATCATTGCAAAGTGGAGATAACAGCGTCGGGAGAGAACACGACGAACATGCAGAAACATTCGCGCACACAACATGCAATATTTTTAAATGAATGTGGTGTTTTTGACACGCTTCGGACTGGAGATGAATCTCAACCTAGCAGCAGCCAGGCTATGAGCACCTCTGTGGTTACTACGGAAGGAAAATAACACACTGCCTACCATGTTAGCGCGATGTTCTTCTTTGTAAAACATGCTATAACAGTTAACATTAAACAAATGCCTTCTGCATTACATTTAGATGATGACCATGACGAGAGAGAGAGTCTGCCTGGCTCAGAGGCTGGCAGCTGTACTAGTACTCGCTCCAGTTCACTACCTCCTCTAGATGATGCTGATCAACCTGTTTGTTCTCCTTTTTTTCCCAAATGAGAATCGATAAGAGAATCGATAAAGAATCAAATCGTTAAGCAGAATCTATAATGGAATCTTAATCGTAAAAATCTTATCAATTCCCATCTCTAATCATCGGTGGGCTCACTGACACCTGGATGATCAAACAAGCCATCTGTAATGGTACTTACCTGTCAATCAAAGCGGCCACGCTCTTAATTCTGCATAACTTTAAGCCTTAATATAATGTGAACAGGTGAGTTCTATAAAAATTCACCCTCAGTGCAGTTGTCATCAACGGGGAATTTAGCTATAGAGACCAAAACTGTTTTTGTACAAGGCTGTAAACATCTCTGCTGTGAAGTTGGACATTTTAAACATGGGGACTTATGGAGACTGACTCAATCTGTAGCCAGCCTCAAGTGTCTGTCCGAGGTACTGCAGTCATTGGCACTTCCATGTTGGCTTCACTTCACAGTCACGGAGGTTGCCGCTTGTTGAAGACACACTAATGGCATAGCTTAAAGGACGGCAACGTCCCATCAGTCCACTGCTATGACTTAGGTCAACAACTGTTGAATGATTGTCCTGAAATCTGGTGCAGATATTTATGTCTTTGACTTTTTATCCAGCGCCGCCATCAAAGTTTAGTGAAATATCTCCACATGTGCGGGGTGGAAGGCACGAAAGCTCGTACAGATGTTGACACTAACTTGGGATAACTTGGGTCCTGATTTATGTTAGCTGTCGTCTCATCAGACGGTCACTCTCCGCCAAATGTCTTCATAGTCACTCACTAATACCTCTGCCCCGCCTGTAGTGGCAAGAGCAGCCTCTTCTGCTCCCGCTAACATCAAAGGCTTTCGTTTCTCTGTTTGTCTCGCTCCTTCTTTTTCTCCCACAGCGCAGCTTCGAATTCCTCCTACACACCTCCTCTCCTCTAACCAGCCCTCTCTTGTTTCTTGACAGCTCTTTAAAACGGTTGTAATTCATTGCATGTGCTTTAGTTTCAAGGACAAATATGGCTACGTGCACTCAAAAGGCAGGAAGCGCTTAGTTTGCTGAGAGGCTGGAGGAAAAGAGTCATCACCATACCACAGATAAATGCTCTCTGACAAACTCCCTCCCTCTTCTCTCCGGCTCCCCGTGGCTCTTTCACTCACTTTTATTTGTGCCGCTTTGACAAACACAACAATAACACACCTCCCAGCAATGTAGTTTTTGCACAAAGTTGCTTGGTTCCTGGCGCGAGGAGCCGAAAACATGTTTATGACAGATCGCACATGCATCAAAGCTGCAGAGTGATATTGTTAAAAATCTAGAGCACAGAGCTAGTCTCGTGAGTGGAAGCGAATTTTCTACTTTTCTGCTTGAACGCTTGGCTCAACGATCCGCAAGAAGACGAGCTTTCACCTGTGTGACGGTCTGATTCTTTATATATGTGTGTACAAGCATGAGTGAGTCTTTGTGAGTGTAACCACAGTGTGTGTGTGTGTGTGTGTGTGCAGGAGGTGGAGCTCCCATACTGAGATCATTTACCAAACTCTATTAAGCGGGATCAAAGTGACTTAGATCTTTCAGTGCTGCATGACTACAAAAGCCATATTGTAACCCCAGATCCAGGGAGATAACGCTGCTGACAAAAAATGCTTTATGTCTTGGAAGTCACATGGTCACTTCCAAACAGTAACCAGCATGTCCCGTTTTTGACCTTTTCTTTTTTGGGGGGGGCAGGGGGGTGCCGACTTCTCAGAAAGACTTCAGTGTTAGTTCTGATAATGGTCGTGATACTGGCCTCCTTCGTGCAGAGTTTGATTTATTGAATTAGAAAAGCTGAATACAGAAATGTCAGATTTTACTGTGTACACTCAGAGACAGAGTCTGATTCATGTTGAATCAAACTTTCTCAATGAAGCAGCACTAATGTGGTGCAAGACATGTTGACAAGTTTCCTGAATCTTTCAGCTACGGCCTTGCAGTGCAGTTAGTTAGTCAGGTAAGATATGCAGTAGGTTAAACTTTATTTAAGTGCCTTTTTGTTCATTTGTGTCCATATATATTCTGAGTTTTTAGCATTATGTAATGCTGTTTCTAATGTATATTCCTCTAAAGTCAATTTCTATGCAAAAGGTGTCACTTCTTTGGCAGTTTTGTGACATAAGGTAACGACAGAAGGTTTCTGTGTCTGCATGGACTTGTGTTGTAGGGCCTGGAGTGACCTGTGGTTACTGGTGTTAACATCAAGTGGAAGTTGATACTTTGATTCTTGAGGCAGAAAGCATTTGATGAGCAGCTACTTTGTTAAAGTTTACAGAGCAGCCAGACCGACTTGTTTTGAAGAGAATTCAGTGTTACATTGTGCTTCCTGTGACCGCTTCACGATATGATTGTGGATCCACTGTCCCCCCCCTCGACAGACTTGATAAAATAAGTTTTACTCGCAGTAACGAGCAGAATGTGAGGCCTGTAATTACGACGTGTCACACAACGCAAAACAGACCGGTGTGGTTGTTCATGCTGCTTATACCGCAAGTACAAATGCTGACCAGAAATCTGAGCTTGAAGAGCGACGCAACGGCAAGCGGCTGCATGGCGTCCTTGTGTTCCCTTATGGCAGGGTTATACAGCTTGGAACAGCGATGAGTTTCTTTAACATCTTTACTATTGGACGGCAAGCAGCTACATTGTAAACAACTGTTCTTCCCATCGCAGTGTGACGTCAGGTTGCGTTTCTTCAAAAGTTCAAAAGTTGTTGCATTTTCTTTGGGCACCCCCCTGCAGATCTCAGTGCAGCAGCCAAAAAAAAAAACTAACCCCATTGAAATGAATGTAAAAACCTGCGTGTTCAATGCAGCACTGGGTTCGGTCTGAATCTGGCCTGAAAGCCCCCATGTGCGTCTTGTCAGTTAAATGTTTGGCATGTAAACTAGCAGCAGTCGGTTTGCACTTGCAATAACTTTACACAGCCGTGATTCAACGTTAGAACAGTGCACTCAGGCTGATTTGAAGGATCATAACTTTCAGGACTTATTCTGGAAAGACTGACCTGAACCTTGCCAATTGTTTAACTCGCATAGTTAATTACAAAACTTACAACGGCCCTGAGACAGAGAGGAAATTAACAGTGAACCAGAAGTAAATCAGAACTTTTAGGAACAGTAAATACAAGTTTTCAATCCGAGGAATTCAGTCACGGTTACGACACGAGAGATTTCAGTTGCTAAAAGCTTCCCTTGTCTTTCTGATTTAAGACGGCCTCCGGGCTAATTGACTCACTAAAAAGAAGAAGCATCAAAGATTTTTATCAGACAAACACACAAAACCCTGATATTTTTTTTGAGAGATTTTTCAATAGTTCTTCAGGGAGCACGGCATATAACACTGTAAAAGGAAGTGACTTTGTCATTTGTCTTTAAACGTGTCTGTGTTTTTGCCCTTTGTAGCCGCCTGTCTGCTCCTAATGACTGCTGTGTGAGTGGGAGGTGAATGATCGCTCTCTGTGAATGTAGCTGATCATCATACATCCAGTCACATGCCTGCCAGCATGATAGATGGCTGTTCTCTCAGTCGGACTAAATGAAATGTGCATGCTTCTGAATCAGACAAAAGGGTTAGTATGTCTGCCAGACGAGTGTGTTTAACCGATGCATTCGTCTCTCTGTTCACCTGCGGCGAGAGTTTCCCTCTTTCCCCTTCAGGGAGTTTTGGTTGGAAAATGCACAGTGAAGGAGACACAGTACCATGTGACTCGCTGAGAGATTCTGAACTGGTGTCACATGGCCTTGGGTTGCGCTACATGCACATATGCGTGCGCTCACAGATGAATTTCACACAGTCCGGCCTCTACCGTCGAGGTCACGTCTCGGCCTGCCTGGCCTTGTTTTATTTTCATCTTTTAGACTTGTTCAAGCTCGGCACAGGTCCACTTGTTAACGTGGAACTGAGACGAACTCAGGACCCCAGGATGCTACTGCCACAGGTCTCAAGCCTGTGATATCTGAGTGGACATCCAATGGTTGCCAGTTTGTGTGATGAAATATGAATAAACTAGTCTTTGAAGTATACAAACATAATTCGTTCTGAGACGTTATTAATGTAATGCTGCTCGGCATGACTGTCATCTTGCTGTTGCTGGTGTTTTGGATCAACTGCACTTCACATCAGGCAAATCTTTCGCCGTTAAGCATGCAAATATTTATCCAATATCAAGATTCTTCAGGACTGTGACTCTGTAAAGACTCTGTAGCCACTCTTATGTCATGTATTAGCCGAACCTCAGGTGGAATAAGTTACTGACTTGACGCACTGACTTCACTGTGCTGTGGTGTGCTGCTGTCCCCTCAGGAGAGGACCGCGTATCTAGGAAACCCATTCCAATTGGCCATGACCTCCTGACTGGCTGCTCCTAATTAGAAGCGGTCCCTCGCAGTGCCTCCCTCTCTTGTCCAAAGTAAATACCTTGGCACCCAGCAGGAATGCTGACAGTCTGCTGTTCAGGGTGCGAGAGAGGCTTGGACAGTCACTGACTGACTCCCCCACCCCTCCTCTCCTCTCCTCTCTTTATGTTTAACCCCCTGAGAAGTGTGGCAAAGCCAACACTAACAACTAACTCAAGTCGGCAACGGAAACACAAATGACTTCATTGTTGAACTCGCTCGAAATATGCGTTACTATCTTGGCTTTTCCATGCCAGCGTGCTGTGCTGGTTTTCCACTTGGAATGTGTTCAGATTATTCTCTTTCGAAACGGCCTTGACCACAGACTGGGACTTTGTAGGGAAGTGATAGAGCGGGCGGAATATCATCTAAATCTGGGTTACATAACCCCGTGTATTTACATTTACTCCAGCGTTAGGCTTCCTGCAGCCTCCAAGTAAAAAAAAAAACAGATCCTCGTTGTTTCAATGTCAGCTGCCCTTGGTGCCGCAGCGGTTCACTGGAATCAGGTGGGCGGATCAAAAGGCAGTCTGTATTTCGGAGAACAGGGCCATGATGTCTCACCAGGGCCGTTCACCTGATAACCTCCTCTTTTGGGAGCCGCTCCAAAGCTGCAAAAGAAAAAAAGAAAAGTAGTGCAGCTAACAAGGCATGTTTTTAGGGCTGTATGGAGTCATATGGGTTCCCTTTTCTACTTTGAGACGGTCTTGTTGGTGACGGGAGCTGCCAAGCCTCATTCCCTCACAGCCTGCTATTTAAACCCCCAGATTGCTGTGCGGGAGTGGAGTGGAGCATGGTGTTGCTCTTTGTTCTGGGCCCTAGGTTAGGGTTAGCACAGCATTACACCACAGCAGCCCTGAAAGCCAACTCTAAAGACTAAAGCAGAGCTGTGTGTGGTTTGGTGTTTGGTCTGCTCACTCTGAGATTAGAGCAGCAGGTTGGCAGAGGATTGGGTAATGACATGTCTACCGCTCTCGAGTCCTTGGACTGTCTGGGACTGCAGAGATACTTGAAAGCAAGACTCAAACACACACACACACACACCTACACGCACACACACACACACACAAAAGCGTCACACTTCTTCCTCCACCCGGGGTAAAGTTGACCATGAAGAATCACCAAGGCAGACTAACATTGCGGTAACATAACATTTATAATCTCGGCCAAATGAGATGTGACACGGTCAGCCACTAATAATGGTGGACACACAGATGACATATAATGTTCCACTCATGTCACCGAGTCCAAATCCTATTTTCCAGAGCATTAAGTCGTCGTGAACGTATATAATAATGTGAAAACAAAGCGGCAGAAGATGAGCGGAAG
This sequence comes from Larimichthys crocea, assembly GCF_000972845.2. Taxonomy (NCBI): domain Eukaryota; kingdom Metazoa; phylum Chordata; class Actinopteri; family Sciaenidae; genus Larimichthys; species Larimichthys crocea. The sequence goes on from NC_040032.1 coordinate 14,044,195, forward strand.
TTCTCCAATAGCACGTCGCTATAAATAACATCACGGTGAAAGTCCTAAAAGTTGTGCAATGAGAATTATCATCGTCATTTTTGTGCATTCTTTCCATTTCACGTATGTGTTTGTGTGTTTGCACACGCTGGGAATGTTCCCGAGTGAGGATTTCTTCTGTATTTGCAACATTTGACACTGCAAATTAAGTTTTGATTGACCTCATTCCTAATCTGATCCATTACCCTGGCAGCGAAAATGCCGCTACATCACAGTGTTGTGATTATTCCATGAAACGTATTTGCGTCACATGACACTGGGAGTTGACAGGATTTCAAAGCTATTACGCAGAGGAGGGGAGTTAGAGACCGTGATCCAGTTAGGGGGACTGTTGACATCCCACGTTATTTTATGAAGAAAGCCCCCGCCGAGTGCTCATGACAGCACTTTGTCCTATATGAGTCAACAGTGTATTTATGAAGCTCCGGTTCAAACCTAAGAGCCAGGAGCCGAGCCAAGCGTCCCAGTGCAGTGCCAGATCTATCAGAGAGAGAGAGAGAGAGGGAAGGAGGGAGGGCTGGGTCGGGCCGGAGGGGGGGGCAGCAGTGTGTCTACTGCAGTTCTCTGACCTACCTCCATGCCGCTGACTTCCACTGTTTGCCCACTCTGTTAACTATTACCAAAAGGCTGTGTACCTTGGCTGCAGCCCAACGCTCTTACACATACTGTGGCCCATTATCAAAGGAGACCTGCACTACAAGCCCCGGAGTCCTTCCAGAAAGGCCACAGTCACAGTTCCTGCTTCAAGACCTGTCCCAGCACTGCAGCGCTATCTGAGCACTCCCTCCTGTTTTGTCTCCCCATCGCTCCCTCTCGCTCTCTCTCTCTCTACCTCCTCCTCTTCCTCCTCCCATTCTCTCTTTCTCTTAATCCCCTTTGCTTGAACATGCACATGTTGGTTAAACTGTGCTTGGCAGGTATACCTCACCCACTCACGCTTCTTTTTTTATAATCCAGTTTATGTTTGCGTTTCGTTTTCTTTGGTGAGGTTAGAGCACAGAATCAAAACCTTCAGCTCGACCCGTGAAATGACGAGTCGATTTGAAGTTATGCTGCTACTCTCGTGTAACGCCACAATGTATTTTTACATGCTATATAGTTATAACAGCAACAGGTGAGTCTTTATTGGACTACCGGAGTTTGAAGCTGAAACATTTCATACAGGTGAAGCTTTTAGTTGTAGTACCACACGTATTACTTTAATTATCAGCAAATTTTCTTGATTATTACTTATTTTGTCCAACAGTGTACTACAATAGAAGAAAAAACAGCAAATATTTATATTGGAGAATAAAAACTTTACTAAAATTTTTACTTTAATTACTTGTACTTCAATGATTATTTGAAAATTGATGCCAATGACTGATCATTCCAGCTGTAGTACCAAAAGTTCTGTACTTTTTTATTCTTTTATTTTTTCCAGGTGTAGACAACATTTGTACATACTATAGTCAAGTTATGAGCAAACAATCAAATTAAATATATATTCAGACAATCATGCATAGAAACAAGTAACCAAACGCAGATCATAACTGTCTGCTCCACAGTGTAATATATAAAAACAAGCATACACAATACTTGTTGTGTGAAGCATCTATAATAAAGAGGCGTATAAGAGTGAGCAGGAGGGCAGGGGTCGTTTTCAGACATCTAATGGTTAGGTTGGTGTAAGTAATATATTTAAAAGGTATTTCTTGGCCCTCCCATTCAGATTTTTAGATGTTACTCCTAGTAGAGCCACAGTAGGATCTTGAAGTATATCCTGTTGGATATGTTACCTCTTTAAGAACAGCAAATCCGCAGAATGTCTTTAGTTTGGGACGGCATAGAAGAAGTTTGATCACAGTATCTTGAGCGATATCAAGAGTCTGTTCAACTCTATAACTGACAAAGTAGCCAAAAAATAAATAAATACAATCCTCATCACTCCAAAGAAGATGGTCGACTATAGGTAAAGTAATAAAGAGAGAGTGTAAAATAAATAGGTGCTGCTCTTCTGCTAATAATATTGTCATGGTTGCTGCTGTATACCCATGATGAGAGCAGATGTGGTCGCTCATAAATGTTTTATACCAGTTCACATCATAAAGGAGCCATCTGTGATCCAAATGTAAACACAACCCTAACCCTAACCCTCCTCCCGAAACCAAAAGACAAGTCTGCAGCCGGCTCCCACAACTTTATTATTTCATCATCCCCGATAACGCATCACAATTTTGGCCGCCCATTATTCAGAGATAACAATTCCAATTGTATTGCTACCTTAAGATATCAAACATAATATCTCATGATGACCGTGATTTTATTATCTCGTTATCTCGAGATGACAGTTTAGCCGAGATCTGACCGAGTTTATCCACGAGGAAACAGCCGTGGACGGAAAAAAAAAAGAATGTCTGATCAACTAATCAGATTTTGCATCAATCAGTTATTGACTTAAAAGTCTAATGAGCGAATAGTGAGTAAGCCGACTCTTGGAAGCGGAATCTTAATCGACATCAATCCAATTTGGACGTTGGCAGAGTCGTACATTTGCTTTCACAGGATAGCGAGATATGTAGGTCACGATCGCCGAAAGACAATTTTATGTGGAGGTAATTATATAATTGTATCATTGAACGGGGCCTTTGAGGAGCCGAGAATCCAGATGAGATATTTTCAGGAGGAGGAGATACGCTTTGAATTGTAATTTCAACAGAAATGGATGAAAACATTGAGAGAAACCGCGGCTAATTTAACTTTTTACACTTTTGTTTTAACTGCATTAACAATCGAGTTTGAAACATTTGTAGTCTCAGACATTTGCACACCGAGCTGAGACTTATTATTCTTACAAATCAAGCTTTGTATTCACATAATGTACTGCACATGCTTCAAATAAAGGTCCTGACACACGGCACGGTGCTTTTCAGGTTTTGTAAAATCAATTTTGTGTCTTGTTGCGTCACAAATAATTCATCACGACCAGGTAGCAAACATTAAATCGTGTATTTTTTTGCACTCGTGAACCAAAATATTCTGGTCAACCAGATCTTAAGGTTCATGATGTGTATTTTTTATGCCCCCTGTTGGTTCATCCTGATATGTGGCTGCCATAATTGGTCGTGACAGCAGCCAGGTGAACACCGAACGATCGTTGTCCATCTGTGTGTTTTATTATAGCGCATTATGTTGCTTATTTGATCAGGTGGCGGCCTCGTCACACTCGAACCAGGTGCTCTCGCCCATATTAGCCTAAATCTGTCTGTCCACATGGCACTCATGATGGCATGTAAACACACTTTGAAGTGTGGATGGTTGTATGTGTATTAAACTTGGAATCTGATTCTTTCTAATTGACATGTAAACACGAAGCGCTTTGAAGTGTGTGTGTGGCACAGACTGTATCTGAAAGTGTGATGTCAGATACCCTCAGGCCATACGCTGCTCTGTTGGTTCAGTGAAGCCGGTTAATGTGCAGAGATAATCCCTCCACCGCCCCGTCTCTCTCTCTTTCTCTCTCTCTCTCTCTCCCTCTACCTCTCCCGAGCTCACTTCCTCTCCCCAGCAGGAAGTCCTGGCCTTTTTATACCCTGACAAAGCAGTGGAGACAGTAGCTTCTCATGGGAGCCTTATCTCTGCAGCTTTTAATTAACTCTGAGGTGTTTACTCACTGCCTTGTCATCCCCGCCTTGATGAAATGATTGGTCACACGACAGAAGCGCCGACCGTGTGACTTTTAATGCACGACCCGAACGTTGGTTCATGATCTACTAAGTTATTGCAGATACACGACATATTTTACCAAGAAAAAACTCCACTCTGTGTTAAAACATTGCTTCAGGTACTGGTGAGAAAGCCCAGTTTGAATAACACACTGATAAACCTGAAGGCCTGAAGCGATTTTAAAAAAACTGTGAGACAAGATTTTATCAGTCGTGGCAGCAATTACGTCCGCCCACAACGAGCTGGTTCTCCTCCAGGTTTCTGCCTCTCAAAAGGAAGTTTTTTCCTCGCCACCATCACCAAGCGCTCGCTCATGGTGGGACCTGTCGTGAACTGTCATAAGATCATTTCTGTTGTGATTTCTCTGCCATGTAAACAAAACTGAGTTGTATTGATTACATTGCTTTCCCAGTCTGTACTATCTCTCTCTCTCTCTCTCTGGTGGCCTCTGTATTGGTCTAGGTTTGGTTTGTTTCAACACTCTCCACATTTACACTTCATCTTTTTTAGTTTATTTCTGTGGTTAATTGAAATAAATCACATTGTGTTGGATTTATCAATGTGTGTGATTTCCCTGATTGCACGCTGGTTTCTTCACCGAGTCATCGGGCTCTGTGTTTAATCTGCCCACCACAACTCTTGCATGAAGACTAGGGGTTGAGTTGGGGGATAGTTCCTTCACTAGGTAGGTAGGTAGATAGGGGAAAGCTTGCTCCATATCTAACAGCTTGGTTGCACACCAGTTTTCGAGTTGGTTTATTGTGGACGGTAGGAGGAGGCTGATTGGTTTCCTGGGGGACATAGCTGGGTGTTAAGTCCTTTAGCCTGCCAGGGTTGGGTGTTTTTTTTTTTCCTTCCTGTCCGGTTGACTCTTGTTATGTGTTAACAATCGGTGAAGTGGTTATGGCTTCAGTCGATGAGTTTGTAGAGAATCCTACACAGGAGTTGTTAAAGGCCTTCAGCAAGGAGCAACTATTGAAAGTTGCGGAGCATTTTGATGTGGAGTGCTCCATCTTGTCTTCTTTAAAGGCACATTTGGTTGAGAAGGAGGTGTTGCCAAAGGTAAAGGGGGGTTTCACGGAAGGGAGTGGTTCCTGTGGGCGGCCTCCTGATGGTCTTGGGGTGACCTTAACATTTGATCAGCAGAAGGAGCTGTTAATACTATGACATTGACAGTTGTTAGAACGGAAGGAACATGGTAAAGAGCTTGATGTGGAACTGGAGAGGCTACGACTAGATGTTCAGTTGTGTAAAGCAGATCTGACGCAGCAGCAGCATGAGTTGAAGCGTTACCGTCTAGACCTGATAAAGGAGGGTAAGCTTTGTGATCCAAGTAACCAGTTGCTACTAGTTTAAGGTTGGTCCCAAAACTTTCACTTGACACATTTTTTCTGTTATTTGCACGACTAATTAATTAGCATGCTGACACTTGCTAATGAGTGGGAATGTGTTTGTTCAGGTAGGGGAAACCTGAGGGTTCATCATTGTCTGAACCAAATTTTATGGCAATCTATCAATAGTTCTTGAGACATTTCACCCAAAACCACAAACAGGAGATTAAGTAAGTAATTGCGATTCATCCTCTGGGAACCCTGAATCTGTCCCAAATTTAACGGCGGCTCATCCAGTCATTGATATTTCACTCTGAACACTCCTTTGAACCATGTAGCATGGTAATAACATGACCTCTCTTTGATACCTGTGTGAATGTGTGTGTGTGCCAGCTTTGCTGTGTCACACACGGCATGAAAGCTGAAAGTTACAAAACAGGTACCGATCTTACAGGCGTTGACTACAATTAAATTACCTGTTTAATGCTCTGTGCCTATTGGCACTAATCCTGTTTGATTTCAGTCTGGCTCTTTGTAGTTTGTTATATAACAGTTTGCATACAGCCTGTGTAGCAGGCGTCGGTTGCATGAGACCTTTTGCTGAAGGGCTGGTACGTCGAGAGAGAGAGAGAGAGAGAGAGAGAGAGAGAGAGAGCTTTGACTTCTTTGCGAGGGCCGACATCATTTAACCGGTGTCTGGTTGGTGCCCAGAGGACAAACAGTGGCAGCACTTTACAGCTGCACACTTGACAATACAACGTGCACAATGATGCACAGGCCATTTCACTATGGTGAAATTACAACTTCTCCAGTTGAAACGCCTGTTGTTGCCAGTGCATAATTATGTGTAAAACACAGTTATAGTCACCACCTCGCGAACACAGAGCAGTCTAATTAGGCACAACTTGAAAATTGGTGATCTCAAACACACCACCCACAAACTTACACAGCGCACACACACACACACGCACGTACGCAGACATAATAAGCCCCGTGGCGACCCGGTCGTTCCAGTCTGCACGGCGAGCGGGGAGGAGAGAGGGCAGTACCCTTCAGAGGGTTTCTCCTCCACGCCTACGCCGCCTTTGTTTTCTCGCATAATGTTTTTCTTTTGGGTCACCTCTCCAGCCTTTTAGGGCAGTGAAAGTGGATCTCACCAGGGCCTCTCCATTACATAGCCCATCAGATAGGGAGCGTTAGATAAGTCCCCCCTGTATAATAAATGTCTCATATTTGATCTTCACAGGTGGGAGCGGTCTCACAACACTGTAGCCAGGGTGCCTCTCCTGGGACAGCTTGCACAAACACCTGCTCTTAGGAAGAGAGAGAGAGAGTTTGCCTTTTCACACACTGTGCGATACAAACACAATTTTCAAGGAACACACACATCCTCGTGCGGCCCGTTTCCTGTGACCGCGGGCTTTCGTTGCGTGGGAAGGTGAAAGGTTAACATACCCTTACTTATTCAACCCTTTCAGAAAGCTTTATGGTGCGAACCGTAAACCAGTTAACCCTCAACCTATAGCCCCCCTCTCTCCCCATGCCTCACCTCCCTACAGTGTACTAGAAAGAGAGCGACCTGCCTCGTCGGGTTCAAAGTTCACACCCAGGGCCCGACAATCATTGACACAGTAAAGCGACATCATCTTAATGGAAAGGAACTGTGCCAGGAAATCAAAAGGGAACATGAGAAGGGCTGGTTCCAGAATACACAAGAGATCATAAATACAGTGGAAAGTAAATATTGGAGGCAGAATGTCAGGCTGCCTTGTTAGCAGGTATAGTATTGCACGGCTGTGGTCTGAATGGGAGGCACTGGAGACATAGGAGCCAACCCTAGCTGTGAGTTATGTTTTCCTAGCTGCACGGGTATGCAATACTTGTTCCCCTCCTTAGCATTCACCAACAGTCGAAAAGCAAGTGGCCTGTCAATCATTTTTCAGGGTGACATTTTCCTCGGAGATCATTGGCCACCCAGGGCAGGGGTGTGTTCCAACAAGACGGCCCACTGGTAATCTCTCCTTCGCAGCCCCACCTATCGCCTCGGTTAACTCTTGGACACTTCAGGCGCTGTGGAAAACACAGTGACCTGTTTTTGTGCTACAGCCTGCCACCCTGGTTGCATATGACTGTACTGTTTAACACACTTTAATGCAGGGATACCATTGCATTCATTTACATTATTGCAAGTGTCACAGCTCTTGTTATGTGTATAACATAGTATGTTTGCCATACTTGAGAGTACTTGTTTTACTGTTATTCAGATGCCTTATCTTATATAAATAGATGAAAGGTTCTTTATATCAGCCAGCTCAATTAAAAGCACAATCAAAGTTTGTTTTTCCAGCCGTGGAAATAGTCAGCTCTGCCTGCCGCTTAAGAAAAAACATGAATAAAGAGAATAACATGTATATACAGTATGTATAGAGAACACATGCAGGCTTCAATCAAAGTTGACTGAAGAGCTGACCCTGGGCCCGTGTTGTTGTTGCCAGTGTTTGTATCCAGTAGCAATGGAAACAGGCATTTCCCCCGTTTTATCTCCCTGTTTCCTCCGCTATACAGATTCAGTCATTGTAACCTGCACGCTTTACTCTGTCATCGTCTACCCGCTTCTTTAGCCCCCTTTATATTTTTAGATCTCTTATCTGATATTGTCATGGCAATGCAGAATAAACAAACCGTTTTGATAGCTGCAGGTTTTTCAGTTGGAACCTGTCTCCCGAGTTCCTTTGATCAGAGAGGCCTTTTATTCTGCCAAGAAGCTTGAGAAGCCAGGAGGGGGGCTGGAGACGACAATGAAGCAGCGGTGTGCCACGGCTCTTTTTCCTGAATGCGACGCGAAAGGAGTAACAACTCTTTGCAAAGATTGAACTGAATTTTAAGGTGCAACAACCGCTCGTTTTGTCCAATGTAGGGTGTCATAGTGGAAAGACCAGCACAACAGTTCTCTTACGTTTAAAGGCGACAACGTCTGAGACATGTTTTGTGATGTTTGCCCGTATAAATGGCAGAATAAAAGAGGAATGACATTTTTTTTAACTTCAGAAGAAAGCGTCTTACCGCCACCCTCGGGTCAAGAGCTTTATCCAAACTTCAGACTTCAAAGTAGTCGGCAGTGGAGCGGCTCAGCTTTTGCTGCAACGTGGCATCGCCTGTGCCGTAACTGCCAGTCAAACACAAGTTAGCAAATATTGTCAGTAATTGACTTTGTAACATGAGCAGGCGAAAGACGAGCTTAACCGACACCGTCATAACATCTTGTCAAATACGTTGTAAAAATAAAATCGCCTGTCTAATTAGAAACTCGATTCCAAAAGGGCTGTGTTGCATCTGATGACATTCAAATGTAATAATTTATTACTCCGTCTGCACTTCCTGGGTCGGATTTCAACATCTCACCGGTACGTGAAGCAACAAGCCTCCACCAACGCAAACTTTTTCTTTTTTTTTATCCAGTTTTCGGTCCAAATTCCCAATTTATCACACCTGAGGTTGTGACGTCAGCCTCTGCACACGGTTTACTGTATGCAGGCCGCGCACCTACGCGCTCCCTGTGGTGTACATTCGTTGTTATAAGGTGGAGTTGTGCTTTGAACCGTCGCAGTCACTCAGCTGTGTCATTCAAGTTGGGCGAGATGGCTTGGCCAAATAATTATGACTCTTATCGTCTTATGATAATTATAAGGTGGCTCGATCCTGGTATAATTTGGCAACCGTGGCAAATTCTTTAAATACTAACAAAGTCCTGACTAGAAATAATAATTATAGCCGTGCGACAGCGCTGGAATGGCTGAACCGTCTTGTCGCTGATTGACACAAGGCATGCCATCGGTGATGACATGTTTACTTGTTTACCCATGTGCGGTTGTGCATGTCATTGTGACTTATGCAAAGTAATTGAGCTCCAGTTGTAGAGCGTATCAGCCGGAGTGACAGTGCCATGTGACGGTGTAGTAGGTGTATAGATGTGTGCGGCGACGTAGGTGTTTGTGACAATACGTGCGTGTGGAGTCGTGCATGAGCGCTGAGCCTCTTACACGATGAGGTCATCGCTCACTGGCCCTTTTGTCGGGGTAAGGTTGGGGAGCAGTGATGCCTGCTACAGAAAGGGGAGTGTGGGAACCAACTGGCCGGTGCACAGAGGATGGGGGTGGGGGTAAAAAGATGAGGTAAATGTTCTAGATCCCCCAACAATCAGCATGTTCATGTCTTCACTGGGTGGCCTAGTTCTACTGGGGGCTGCAGGACAGAGCAGGTCGCTGGGTCTCAGGGAGCAAATGGGAGCTCCGGGCAGAGACACACAGCACCATCCTGCCGGATGATGGATGAGCTGTGCTCGCTGCTAAAAATAACAAGATGGAATCATTCCATGAGGTGTCAAAACATGTACTCCGCTTGATACTGAATCCAACAACACGGAGCACATGAATGAGTCCGAATGAGTTGTTGTGTGCGCGTGTGAGACTGTGAGAAAAATGTTTTTTTCAATATTTGTATCGTGAAATATTCTAATCAGTTGATGAAAGCAAAGCTGAACTGACAAATTAACTTTTAGATTTGAATGTAAAACATCTATAAAAGACCTGTTGAGACCTGTTAGTGGTACCTGCAGCGTGATCTTTGCAGGAGGGAAGTCGGGTTTGCAGAGAGTATTCACACATGAACATCGTAGACGTGTCAATTAAATCGCTTAAATAAGCTACTTTAGCTGTGTTCCTTATGGGCAGCGTCTCGTTAACAAGTGACAAAAACAACCTGCGTATAGCTTCTTTTAAATCAGCTGAATTCATTATATTAGCGTAAATGAAGTACCTGTCAGCGATGGAGCCTTGGTATGTTGACACTGTAGCTCTTTCCTCTGCTGTCAGAAACTCCCGATGTCAACGACATAGAATTACATGATTTCCAGCTCGGATGCTTGTAATTAAAAGCCTATAAAGCGAACAATGTGATGGGAGATGAGTTCATTTTTCAGACTCCTCGCTCTCATTTCTTGTGAAATAATGCATAACTCTTCCTGTTTTATCCCCTTCATGCCATTTACATGAAACCATGCGAGAAGTTTAGAGGAGAAAATGTCTCATCGATGGAACAGCTAACAACTTATAGACATCAGAAATGTGACAATGCGCCTCAACTAGAGCCTCTAGTTTAATAGTTAACAAAATAGAAATGTATTGTACAGTCGTGGTTTGCTAAATAACTACTAAAAAGTGCAACGTTTCTCTTTCGAAGATGATGCAGTGGAAGTATAAAGTAACAAGTACAACAAGCTCGACAGGTAAACATTAAACTACTATATACGGATAGAAATAGATATAAATATGTAGATCTGTGTATATATAAACAACAATAACATCCAGGAGGAGAATAAGATGATGGTGCAGAGTGCAAGGGCGTTATGAGTGATGATATTTACATACACCAATATCATTTCAGTGAATTCAAAACATGAATTTGAGAGTTTGTGCCATGAATCAACCGGATGTGATAGCAGCTGCCTAACTTTAACTGCTGTCCCCACAGTCCGTCTCTTATTGTGGGTTTGGGGCGGTGCTATGTTGGCAAAACATCACAGATTAAAGTCTGCGTTCCGTGATTTGTAGCTCTGGCACGGTCAGCGTCGCTTCCAAATAATGATTAGTCTTTCCCCCTTTCCTCTAGAAATAGCACGCGCCGTCACTGTGGCGATAGTTGTCGTCTGCTTGACAATACAATACCCCCCAGCCGCCTTCTGAGCTACTCTATTCCTTTCGCATATATTTATAATTTTTTTTTTTTTCCAAGCACAGTTGGCTCCGGTTGGAACAATGTCAAAGCCTGCTTCCACCCCCGTACACCACCAACACCACCCCGCCACCCCCTTTGGAGTGAAATCTTAACTGCCAGCACTCCAAGCCTGTCAATGAAAGGCCAGCTGTTCTCCACCCTCTGCCGGCCTGCCCAGGCCTCCGTTAGATGCTCGCCTCGATGTTCGACCCCTCCACCCCTCCACCTCCTCCTCCATCGCCCTCCACTCACATACTCTCTCACAAACACACACACACACACACACACAGACAGCTCAGGCTCGTGTGAAAAGAATGAAATGCCATTACCAGCAGGCGTCAAGTTACGTGGGCACAGCACCAAGCTATGTTCCCGCTGCTAACGAAGGATGTAGTGAGAAACTTATGTGCTACACGCTGACTGCAGTCCCAGCATGGCGCTCGCTGTCTGCTCGAGCTCCGCTTCACACACACAGTCCTCAGTCGAGGCCTTCGAGGTTGTCGGAGCACAATTCTGTAAAAACTTAACCATATGACAGAAATAGATCGCAGCAGTCTTTAATGTTAGAGTCTCCTCAAGAAAACACAGGCTGCTGCTGGTGGTGGTGGTGGGACCCCCTTTGGAAGAAATGAAGGCCTGTGTGGGCCTCACATGTCACTGTGTGTGACTGTTCTGAAGCTGTGGCTAATTAAAACACAGTGGACGAATGTCACTGCGGATAGCAGCCTCGAGAAGATGAAATCAAATTACAGCTGACCTCCGTCTCATTTCCGTTCTGTCTTTGGCAGCTTCAGCCACATTTTAAGCTGCGCTGCATAACGCCTACGAAACTAATGACCTGTTTAGTGCTAATAAGCATGCTAACGATGAACGTTATGCCTGATTAACATTACTGCAGTATTGTATTCATGTTTACTAATCTGACCTCCGATCCTTTTATTACATTTAGATATAAACTTCCAAATGAATGACTATTGTGTCCGTTATTTACACAAGTCATCTATGTTATTATACACTACCTGAAATAATTATATCATGCTACACTGGTTGTTTATTTGACACCCTATTATTATCATTATTATCATTATTATCATTATTATCAGTAGTAGGAGTTGTAGTACTATTGCTGAAGAAAACGTTTAAAAGTAACGCCCTCCAAAGTTATTCCAATGTTTTTAACCGCAAAACTTTTTAAAATTATTATTATTACATTACTTTACATACAGAGTATTATTTAATTATTTATTTATTTGTGCGTGTGCGTTTTACCTGGAAATCCTGTTTCCATTCACCATGGAGGAAATATTACATTTGAAAATCAAGTAACTAAACGTTGTATATGCTGACATTGCATAACACCTCTGCGTCTTTTCACTAATGTACATAAATTCAGACACACGCTTGGTTTAATATCAAAAGAAAACGCTACGAAACACCAAATTTGAAGACGTCAAACTACGATAATGACAGGCCTCAATCACCCTCTAAACTGTTTCAGACCGATCCAAAACGTTGATACAGTTGTGAAAACTCAGTTTTATCTAAGTGTGTAATCACCTAATAAATAAGAATTGTCACAATAAGAAACTATAGCTGCTATGGCACCTCCACTATTCTATACACATAGAGCTATAGTTGTAAAAACTTTATGATGATTAAAATACTGCTATATGCCGCACAAACTTTATGTCTCGATGATAAAATGATTACACTCTTTTGTTAATGGTTTCCAGCCGCCGGTGTGTTTTGATCACGACTTGTCCAAAGGTTGATCACCCGTCCCCGATAGCGTAGTTAATACAAGATAGCTGTCAGTTGAGTTGTATCGTATATATTTAATTACATCATGTCACGCTGTTGTTGCAGATAGTTGTGGTGGTGTGTTTTTTTTTTTTTGACGGTGGAAGGATTGTTTTCATTTCCACACGTGGGAGGCATGCTCTGCATAGCCCGAGGATACAAAATCAGATATCTTTTGCATCTGATATCAGCTCGTATCGCTTCTTGAGTCTCGTCCATGCTAGGCTGCGTTACTGTCTCTCCTTCCACCAGAAGCTGTTCCTCTGTTTTTTTAATCTGCCAGAATAATATTTCCCCCGTTCAACGAGTTTTTCACTTCTCAGTATGTTTTTTTTCTTTCTTTACTCTTCCACCCGCGTCGCTCTTTGTCGGAGTCGGGTTAGCTTTAATGAGTGGACTTCATTGTTACTTGGGTCGGCCGCCTGCTTGCAGCTGTGGATGAAACTATCTGGTGTATTTGGCACGGCGCCCGTCTTCATCCTCGGTTTCTAACAGGAGGAGGAGAAGGAGGAGGAGGACGAGGCCAACACATTGGACGTGCTTGATGTGGACTGATGGACAGCAGACAGCTTGCCATGTCTGCAGGAAAACAAGAGAGCTTTCCTAATCTACTTAGACCCGAGTCCATGGAAACCGAATGCTGGTGGAGAAGGACGGGTAGATGAGAGATCAGCTAACAGGGGCTTGAAGTGAAAGTAACCCTCTGTTTGATTTCAGATGAAGTCTTCCATATTTGTCTGTTTTGCTTGTTTCCATGGACCGTGTAGGATAATCTGCTGCTGGAGTATGTGACAACATCAAACTCCAGTGTGAACTCTACCTCAAGCTGTGGGCTCCTCTGTCCCCTCGCTCATTCAGATGCTGCTGACAGTCAAAACACTAAGATCTCTTATCGCTTCATCCCCCTCGTGCATTACTCTGTTTTCCCCCCGATGGAGTTAGTTTGTCATGAGCTTGCCTGGTATTTATAAATCATCTCTGACATCAGCCGGGGGTCCCATAGTCTCCGCCGTCTCTGTACTCCCATATTACACATCGCCCAAATCAGATAAAATGTGTAATGTGTGAAGTCATCTACATAGTCTATTGTTGAGCTCTCTGCACATCGCTGTGTTGGAATCCAGGCACCGCCCTCTCTTGAGTAACCTTTGTCTGCAGTTTGATATGATGAAGTCATATTTTAAATAGTTAGTTAAACAGTTAATTTGATAATAGCTGATTAAAAACAGATCTATTGTGATACAGCTGCAACGCTGCAGATCAGGCCTGATAGTTTGATTATGTAAGTTCTAATTAAAAAAATAATGGCTCTTGTGTTTGCTTCACAGACAAGCAAGAAAAGGAAGGCCTTGGACTTATTATGAAGCAATCACTGCGAACCGAAATCCAAGTTTTTAGGTGGACCAGAGTTTGCTTGTTTGGTCTGCAGATGAGCTTTCAGGCCTGCCCAAACGAAGCGGACTATCCAAGGAAACAAACTCTGGTCCGTTTAAAGCAGGCCAAACAGCTCTGGTGTAAAAGCCCCCTAAGTTGTTGGGATAGGCTCCAGCTTTTCTTGTGATTTCACAAGAAAAGCCTGAGCTTGAAGGAGAGACTGAAAAAGAGCCATCACGACTGTTATAACTGACAAAAACATGGCAACAAATCTGTCAACTCTGACGAAAATGTCAGGTGAGACTGTTCGCTTGTCCTCTGAACTAAATACATGTGGAGCAGGAGGCGGATTTGTGGGAGGAACTCGCGGTGAACACACTCTGGAGTGTGTGTACGTGTTTGTTGAGAAATTCCAATACCTGGGGAGTTTTATATTTGTTCCAAAACAGAGTACGGGGCTGGACAGACAGACAGAGTAAGCCCGTTTTCTGAAAGCCAGAAACTCTGAACACCTGGAGAAGTCATCGTTGAGTCATTGCTATTTATCGGCATTCATACTGTTGTGTTGTTTTGTGCTCAGTGCCAATAAAATCTGAATGTTTAGCGGGCCTTAAAGGTCCAGTGTGGAACATACAGATACAGAATATGGCAAATCTGAGTTATACCCACCTGAACATAAGAATTCTAATGTTTTTTTGTGTTTTGCATCGCTGCGTGTTGCACGGCTATGTTTCTGCAGTATCCCTGAACAGACAAAGCAAGCACTGGCTCCAGATGTGGCTCCAGATCGAACGTTTCGGAGCCGTGGTAGTTCTTCTTTCACACTTTCGAACTGGAGGGCGAGTGGCAGGGGGGGTTGCAATCTGCACCTGCACCGCTACATACCGTTAAATCCTCCACGCTGACTTCTTTTTTTCTGCATGCCTGATGAGTATCATCAGAGTTCAGTCCTCAGATCGTCGTCACGCTCACTGGTTCGGCTCCTGGGGGGGGGAGATTCGACCCCACAACCTGTCTTTTGTGCAGCTTGTGTACAGTATTTTGTGTTTTCGTGCCGGCTGTGATCAGCAGCAGAGCGGCTTACTGTAAGCGGTCAGGGTGGAAATAAAGGATCCGCATGAAAGGGGACAGATTACATATTCATCTGGCCCATTTAAATGAAGCGAAGCCTACAGAGATGCCTGTCGAAGCACACTGACAGACCAGAGATTACTCGCAGGTGCTAACTCCGAGACACACACACACACACACACACACTTCCATCTTCACCCCCGATCTCTCTCACTCTCTATACCTCGCTCTTTTCCCTTCCTGTCTCTCCCTTTTAGACGCTTGTGTTTCGCCACCTTCAGCTCAGTGTGTTTTATCGAAGGCCCTCATCTCGCTGGTCTTGGCGTGTTTCTGCATGTACGGTCTTTGTCTCTTATCGCCGATCTGCCTCGCTTATCAGTCGCCTTTTATGTGCAAGTTTTTTTTTCTTTTTTTGTTTTTTTTTCTCCCCTTGTCTGTTGTCGGCATGCTTTTTATTTTTCCACAGTCCTTCACGGGAAGGTCCTGCTCCAAGGCTCGACACAATGAGGGTTCATTTTATACGATTACAAGTGTGTTCTCCCAATAAAGTATGAATCTTTAACCTGTGTTTGCAGTTCAGAAAACACCTGAAAGGATTCAGGCTTCAAGTCTTTTATTTTCATTGCCGATCAACGCTGTACTGAGCCTGAATCTGAGCTTTCCTGTCGTGATTTCCTACGTTATTTCGTATCCTGTAGTATTTTTGTGTCAAGTGTAGCAGGATGGTTTGGTCTGGAGGTGGAGCTTCTCTTCTGCTCCTCTCATAAAGAAAATACTTCATCGATTTAGCATTTCAGGATCAAAATCTGATGACATATCATCAGATTTATTCTATTCGTCCTCGGTTATTCTCTGAGTCTTCAGATCACTTGAGGATTTATCAGACTTCACAAGTTTTAGCCAACATTTTTTTCATAAATACCACAGTATTCTGGAAGACCTGTAAACAGGCTTTGATGTGTAAAAAATGTAGCTTTTAAGCATTTTTTGTGTTGTGTTTGCTGATGTTACAGATCAAAGTGTGTTTACGGGGCTCGCAATGTAGCGCTGCATATTTTAGTCCGAAGTTTTTGTGGATCAGGAAGTTGGATAAACAAAATCTTGTAAATAATTTGTCTGTGTAAACGTTCAAGACGTCTATTTAAGTCATATATATTCTTTAAATTCTCTTATAGGAAATATGCAAACAGCTCATTTACCGCCTTCACTCTGCAGTGAATTTCACGTCATGGAACATAATGTGTGTCTCTCTTTAGATAAATTTATTTAGTCTACCATCCAGAGAGATTTATTGGCTACAATCCACCTGTACTCTACACTGGTTTGGCTGCACTGACTACAAATATGTGTGTGTGTGTGTGAGAGAGAGAGAGATCTTTGGTGCCCTCTCTCTGTGGTCCAGTTGGTCTCCACGTTTACAGACAGTCACCTTTCTCTGCATCACATTGTCAAATCTCAAACCAAGAGTAAGATATATGTAACTTCCAGATTGAGATCTGCCTAAAAATCAAAGCAAAATGTAGATTTCTTTCTCCCTGGAAGGACTCGACACAGTGTTTACGCTTATGATGCATTATGTTTTACTGTTTATGGACTGTCTGATGCCAAGATGGACGCTTGTGTCATCAGTCGCGTCTCTCGTTTCACTTTCAGAGTGAACTGACTGTATCTTTTAGCAGTGTAGTGCCTCATTGGTGACTGAGATGTAGGTTAAGCGTTAAAAAGCACAGAGAAACAATCATAATGTGATATCTCGTCATAAATAATAGACTGATTAGCTATTAGAAGAGTCTGTATAGGCTAGTTTGGACCACCAAACATGGTCCGAACAGTGATGTGACCTCTCAGCTTAGAACAGTTCGTCGAGTTTCTGCAAATCTTTGAACTGTAAAGCGATAGCTCTTAATTATCAGCCAGATTTCCCACCTCGCAAAGACAGATCGCACACTCGCACAGGATGATCTCTCTTGTTGATTTCAAGTGGAGGAATCATAATTTAGTGCGTGGTCTGCAGCCTCAAGGTGACGTCAAGACTCAAGGAACTAACTGCATCCGGCCAAGAAGTAGAAGAACTACGATGTACAACAGGGGGGAAGATTTAGTTACCTCAGGCGAGCTGTTTTCCCAAGTTTCCAGTCTTTGTGCTAAGATAAGCTCTTCTGGTTTTCGCCTCATATTTAGCGTACATGACTTCTCGTCTAACTCTTGCTTTCAAGCCACGTCACCGATCGCTATACACTGGATCACAGGATGCTTCCACCATGAATCTCGCTCTCCTTGGGGGTCTCGCAGCTTGACAGGCATGTTCGTGTTTTTTGATTCATACCTGCCTACTCCTCTCCACAAGCTGCCCCGATTGGCCTGAAGGGCCGACTTAGACGGCATCCTCACTGAAGAAGCAGAGCACAGCAGCTCAGCTGTCGCAGGTCTATGCCTAGGGCCAGATCCATCGCGTGCAACCACTTCAGCCTCTAATTAAGCTTCTGAAGAAGGGAGCGACAGCCTTTATTAAGAATAGAGATTTCTTCTTTCTTTTTTTTTATATGCTTCCTTCGTATTCCACGCCCCAGCTGCTGCAGTATGTAGCCCGTGTTTGTCTGATTCACAGGCGCAATACTAACATTTGTGCACGAAGAAGTATGAGCGTGTGGATCCGGTCGCGTGTTTGGTGGTGGTGGTGGCTGTGGTGGTGGTGGTGGTAGACGGGGGGCTGCAGCCACCGCTGGGGGATGACTCCTCCAGATGATCCTGTGTGTAGCAGCAACAGCAACGCAGCTGGAATTGTTATCTCCTTTGATATTAGGGCTGCATGTAATGTGGAAAACACCCTGGGACGGCTCCACTTCCTCCTCAGACGATCGGGGTTTCACATGCCAGTTGGTTTTTACAATCCCCTCGAGATTTGTAGTTTATTCCACTGAATTCAACCTTAGCTATGTTAAATATTTTCCCCATCGCGGGCTCAAAGGAGAATATAGGGATTACATTTTGTTTTGCTCTTTGTGAATAAAGTCAGCTGCAGTCACAGCTTGGCATTACATAAGATGTTCTTTTTTCTTTTTTTGCTGTTGTTGTTCTGTGGTTTTGCTTCTGAGCGCACTCTTCAGAACACGCCTGTCAAGCTGCTTTAAAGGAAACGAATTAAAGGAAATGAATTTGCACCTGTGGTTAAACTGCAAAGCGGCTGATGCTGAACTCGGTGACCACGTAGGTGTGGTCTAATGAACAACAATCATGCCGGTACATTTTCCTCTGGGCATTTACCACTAATATGGCGCTCCCTTGTGATGAATGTCTGATTCTGAGTCTCTCTCTCTACCTTAACAGCTTTTTTGGAGGGAGTACGAGGGAGGAAGTGCTTTGGATGTCATTGCCCATCTACCCAGAGGGGCTGCATGTTGAGACACTCTCCTCCTCCACCCCTCCCTTCCCTTCCCACCTCCCCTTCACACCCCCTTGCACTGATCTCCCATCCATTCCTCCTGAGGCGACAGTCCCGTCTCCTTTACTAGAAACTGTCTGGTCTGCGGGGTCCGAACACACACACACACACACACTCGCCATTAAACGCTGCCAACATCACTTCACCGCTCCGAAATAACGCTGACTTTCTCATGCTCCTGCGCCTATAAAATGTGTGTGTAGTTCTGTGTGTGTGTGTGTGTGTGTGTTCATGTATGTCAGAGGAATGTCTAAAGTAAACCATCAATGGACAGTGAGGTCGAGGCAGCTGTTGGAGCTCCCTGTTGACACAGATGTTTGCTTGTATCTCAACGCTGACCAATGACAGCGGATGATCCTCACCGCTTCATAACCATTACCCCAAAAACACACAATATATTTAAGATATGTGCGTATCACATTACAGTAACTCGGCTACGGTTCACCCATCTTTGGTCGGTGGGCACAGCTAGTTTGTCTCTGATACTGCACATGCTTTTATCAACAGCACTCAGATACATGCCCCCAAAGGAATCCAACGTTGCTTGACTCCTGTGTTGGCCAAGTTACTTGAAAAATAATAAAAGTAATTAGTAATAATTATATATGATTAACTGGAAATATAATTACATTACTTTATTAACACTCAGAAGCTAAATTACTTTGTTGTTTGGCCTACCTTCATCCACAACTGCATGTTAAATATTGTGTACAGTCGTCCCTCTCTATAACGCGGTTCACCTTTCGCGGCCTCGCTGTTTCGCAGATTTTTTTAGTGTAATTTTGCATGCTTTTTTTACAGCGTACTGTACAGTATGAACGCGCATTGTGTTTGGCGTCCTGTGGAGGAACTGTGAAATACGCGTGAGTTACTGGTAATAATTTCTTATGTGTCAAACCTCGTAGATTGAGCATTAAAATTAAATTTGTTAAAAATGTTTGAGCTTGAAAACAGGTTTTTAATCTTTGGTTTCATTTACTAATACAGTATTGTGCTTATTTTTGTTAAATCTGCGAAAGTTTGAACTTTGAGAGTGTTTAAATAAGAGAGAAATGTGAGAAAATGTTAATGCCTGTCTGAGAAAAGTGTATAAAAGTGTGTGGTTAGGGGTTTTACGGCCTTAAAACATGTATAATAATTGTAAAAAATAAAGCTGAGTACTTCGTGGATTTGGTCTATTGCGGGTTAGTTTTAGAACGTATCCCCTGCGATAAACGAGGGACCACTGTATTGAACAAGGCTCTGAGGTTTAACGCTGCTTGAGTCTATAAAAAAAAGCACCAGATCTGGCTACCAGCATCTCTAAAGCTCGCTAATTAATGATAACTAATTAATAGCTAGAGCTGCGAGTTTAATTTATTCCAAAAAAAAAAAAAAAGTGTACAGGCTGTTATGTAAGATACTTCCGGGCCAGAAGTAAACCTGTTACGATAATGGCAAATACTGAAAGGATAGGATAGTAGCGGTCTCTCTCTGACATAATAACTCTCAATTAACAGAATCACAAGCAGCAAAATGTCCCATGATTGGATCTGAACACTGGAAGTCTTTTAGTGGAAAATCAAAACCGGTCTGCTAATTATCCCAGTAAGCCACAGTTGTGGGGTTAGTATCCCGCAGCTGGTCGACGTTTAGGTTTAATTAACCAGTTAAGTCACCAATTAACAGGGTCTTACTACTCGTAAAGCCAAAATAAGGGCAGACCCAGGAGCCCGAAGCGTGCAGGTGAGATAAAACATCACTCTTCTCACAAAGTAGTTTGCAAAACCAAGAGAAAGAAATGCTGCTAATGCTGCGTACCGTGTTTTTGAGCCACCCTAAAGCACTGCGGGGGAAATTCCTTCACTGCGACAGCCCTTATCAGGAGTAGCAGCTTCTGTAAGAAGTTCCTGGTATAATGATTTTGTTTGTTTTTTTAGACAATAATCTTTATGCTAAGCTCAGCTTAGTCCAGACATGATATGTATGAGAGATATCGAACTCAAGCAAAATGCAGAACAATTCCTTCAAGATGTTGTCCAATAGAAGACCAGCTCACTCGAATGTACAATTTTTTGTTACTTGAGCTACTGCATTTAGTCTTTTTTTTTTTTTGTGGTATACCTTCAGGCAAAGAGATAAATGTTTCCCTGTATGGGAGGTCTAGTGAGTTGAGCTCATGTTCCGCCTGAAGAATACCCAAACTCAAATCACATTTCATTAATTACTGATGATTTATTACATTAAGAAAAGGGCTGGGTCGAGACCTTTAGCAGTGTAAATCAGTGCCTTGTTAGTGTTCCGCTTGGAGGGATTAAGAATTGCCAGTAAAACAGCCATCACATGAAAGACACCTCGGGGCTAAGCAGCGCTGAGTGAGACGACAAGGGGAGCCTCTTTTAGAGGTCTGGCCTTCGTCAAGGAAATCTTGGTGTTCAGTGTCTGTGCTGGATTTCTTTTGAGTTTTAAAACAGGAAAAAGAAAAACCTGTTTATTAAAATCTGTTTTCAGGTTCAGCATGTGTATGACAAGGCGTAGGACAGCAGGACTAATGATATTCGACTGTTTTGTTAACCTGAGTGACGTGTTTAGCTGGCACCTCGGTGAAAAGTGTGTCTCAAGCGCGTTTGTGTGCCAAGAATCACAGAGAGTGCAGAGATAACCACTTAAGTTCATAGTAATAGTGCCGTAGCTTGAACGGCACAAGAGCCCGGTGCTATCAGGATGACTCACATCCCGATAAAAGACTGGCAGAGTGTCGGCATGACTAAAACATCTGCTTGAATCACACGTCTGCCCGTATTCATTTAACCAATCATTCTAGGCTGTGGGACTGCAACACGTTAGAGGGACACACCTACAGCTTAACTAATGCTTTATGAGTATCAGACAGAATTAATACCTCTGCAATTACCGAGCTTATTGAATCGCATGAGTCAAACCTTCGTAAACTAAATAGACGGCAGAGCGGCGAACAAACACGGGATTAGTGTGTTCACATCGTGATCATGAGGCCGATTTGTCACAATGGAGGAGCCCTGTGTTGAAAAGTAAGAGTGCTGTTCATCATGGATGTTCATCAGGATGAAGGGAGGACAAACATATTACATCCTGGTTAATAGAATAAATGACTTTATATACATATAACGACATATCTTGTGTCTTTCAAATATCCTCATAATGTTAATGACATTACACAGTACATATGAGATGGGCGATATTGTGGTAAAACAACATTTTAGACTATTTTAGAAACCCTCAATATATCAACATATTTAGTATTTTTTTGGCTGTGTGGCTATAAAGAGAGAAATCAAATATCACTTCCAATAGACCGTATAAAACATGGACGTAGTCTCTGTGACGTCACGCACCGGTTTCGGATGTTGTCTTGCTTCTGTCGCCTTCCAGTGTTGGTGGAGCTCAGGCAGGTTGAATGACGCCCGGGTGCTCCAACAAGCCATCTGTAATGTCACCAACCTGTCCATCAAAGCATCCACACTCTTAATTCTGCATAACTTGAGCAATTTTTTTTTATATCTGTTGTCCAATATTCACTGATGTTTGGTCCATCAGCTTCTATGAACAAACATCTGGCTGTCTTTGTTTTTGCACACCATGCCAGCAACATAAGCAACGATTAGTCGATATGTTTTTGTGATCAGTTATTTATTATTTATTTATGTTTGTATGAGGAAGAATAAGAACCATTACAGTCACTAAAGACGTGACGAAACCAAGAAACAGTACAGTACAAATAGTCCAATAACAAACCATTCCTCCCAGTATATGAACCTATAACATTCAGACACAAAGGAATTACATTAGATATGATATCAGTGATTATTTAAATTTTGGAGTATAACTTTTTTTTTTTTTAGACCAAACAATTCATGTTAGAAAACAATCAGCAGATTACACACCTGCACACATGCACAAACTAAAACAGTGAGCTAAAAGTGGCCGAGAGCTCGTACTAGGAACTCCTGCAAAGATTTTTTTACATTTTTATCGTCAGTTTGTTCAATTTAAGAGCTTTTAACTATATCTTTCTCTACGTCAGAGCAAAACCACAAGATACAAGCATATGCTGTTGATAATGTTAAAAAACATGATCTTACTTTCCTTTTTTGTTACCTTTCAGCACACAGACAGACGTTAACACCAGCCTGTTTGACTGAACCGTTTAATGTTCGCGCACTGCCCCCTCTATCCACGGCTCTGTTATTTTACCATTATCCTGCAATGATAAGCGGGTGTGAATGGGAATGGGAGGGATGTGACAATCGGGAGGCGATGAGTGGTCTTAAAGGTCAGGGTTTGCTGTCGCTGGTTTGGCTGTGATGTGGTTTACCAAGAGAGAGAGAGAGAGCGAGCTGCAGGCTGGCGGAGCGGCAGCTGGCCTGGCTTTGCCACACAGCGGCTGCTGATCCCTCCGAGGGACAGGCCCGTTAAAAAAAAAGGAAAAAGAAGCTGGTTCTGATTTGCAGCCCACCCACATAGCAGCACAGCTTGAATGGACCTAACTGAGGGAATGCTGTGCTTTCCCTCGGTCTTTATCATTTCCCTGCCAGGAGTTTAATTTTATGCGGTTATTTACTGCGGTCGAGGTTTTTTTTTTTTTTCCCCCTCTTTCTCCTCCTCCTTTCCGCCGGGTGCAGGTGTGTGCACTCGACCGAGGAGATGTGCTGGCTCGTCTACAAAGGCTCAAGACATAAAAATGGATCAAGAAATTCTGGTTCCACTTTATACTGAGTCCCTCCCCTCACATGGCAGTAAAACGCCACAAACCAACCCCCTGACCCACCCACAGCTGCGGGATAAGGTGTTGACAAGTTATCGCCACATTGTTGTTGTCACCTGCCCGCCGCTTGGTAGAACATTCCTTTCCAGTAGTCTTCAATTAGCGCTGAACTTTAATGATTCGATCAGTCGGACAGGAGGTAGGAAAAACCCAGTAGAGTGTGTGTGCGTGTGTGTGTGTGCAGTTCTGCAGACGAACTTGACTCGGATGACGGTTAATAGGCAACTGCAGGACTGTCAGCTTTGTGGACCCTCCAGTTGACTCCAGTTGAGACAAGATTCTCGAGTCTGCTTTCATGTCATATGAGGTCACCTTCTTTTGTGTCCACTGCACACACACACACACCCCGTCACGGAGACTCAGAGATACTCATGGTCCTCACACCCTGAGGGCCAGAGGAAGAAGACCCAGCAGAGGAAGTGTAAAGGTCTAATGTGAGACTGCTGAGTGACTCTGGAAAAGAGAATGGATCAGGTTGCGGGGGCCAGCCAGCCAGGTCTTTATTGTAAGGATGAGTTGATCTGTCTCACTGAATGGGCCTTGTCTCTGTCAACGGGGTCCTGTTTGTGTCGTAGACCCCTGGACCTGCCCGTAGGCGCTAACCGCAGTGGAAATTTGAATTCCTTTGTCACACAGAGGAATGCCATTCATGAATTTTTTTTTGTCTTGGAAAAAAAAAAAAAATCCTTTCATAGATTCATGACATTGTAAAAAGACACATTTTGACACATGAACCAGGATGTTTTAAAAAAAAAAAAAAGGAGAGGTTGCTCAGGTCAACATGTATGTGCTTTTCAAATTCCTATGTACACCCACAGGTGTGAGATATCAGGGGCGGCACTGTGATGAGAAAAATGTCTGAAAAACAGTTTGACATACTTTTTGTGCTATATATTCCAAAAACTGAGACACGAGGGAACAGCACAGAAGGTTTTTCCTAATCAACAGGGACCTGGTGTTGGTTTGAGCCCATATTTTTGGAATGCATGTAAAATCCTTTATAATAAAGGTCACACAGCTGTGATGTTACGCCACATTATGCAGAAGTGGAGTACAGAAGTCGTCTAATCTGCTTTTAGGTTATTATATTTCAAAAGTGGAATTCTGCAGCTAATAATCTTTTTTTAATCAATTAATCTGCTGATTATCTTCTCAATTAAATGATTCATTTGTTGGTGTTGCTGTTTCTTTAAACTCACATCAGATGTGTAAACCCCAAAACATTTTGTTCACTATGATATGAAACAAAGAAAAGCAACAAATCTTTATACGAGAGGCAGTGAAACAAGCGCACCTGAACAATTATTAATCAATAGTTGACTAATCTCGACTAATCCTTTCGGCTCGACTGCAGTCTGTCTTTGTTTTCACGCTACAGTATCCGTGATGGAATGAATGATGTAGAGGAACTAGAATAATGCAAATCTGGCTGTAGTTAAATACTTTATGATGTGCTGCGACTTTTCCTCTGTCTCTCATTGCGTGTCTGTGTTATTATGAGCGAAGTCTCAATGTGATTCCAGCCCGTCTGTTTACGTGCTCAAAGCTAGTTTATGTAAAAAAATGTGAAACTGTAGGTGAGGGACATGGGAGGATTGCCAAACACTCCAGAGCTACTGAGTTAGCCACCATATTAGAAATCAAGGGAGCGCTAAAGATAAATCTACCCCTAAAGGCAAGGCAAGAACAGAGCGGGGAATGTTTTGATGGGGCCCAGAAGAAAGGATCCAGGAGAGAAGAGGGTGACCCCATGAAAAGCTGCGATTGAAATAAATATTCCATCAGGAAATGACTTAAGGAGCTCCCTGGAACTGACCCGAGACTGGTTTAGTCATTTGCCAGAGGCTAAAAGAAAGTAGCAAAGTAAGGAAGGCACACTTTCTGTCATACCTTCTTTCCTCCACAGAGCACACGGCGCTGAGGATTCTGAATCTCTGTTTACGATGAATCCTAGCCAACGATAGTAAAAAGAAAAAAATGCACGCAAGACTCGAGTACAGTCTGGGTTCGCCTGTGATTGAATTGAGAGGCCTTCGCTGCTGCCGCTGCCAAGAATCTGCAGGAAAATAGCAATGTTTTGCTCGCGGGCCCTGAGCGCTTCCAGGTTAGGAGGAGGCGAGTTGCGAGGCATGGCATGAGGTAGATGAACTGCCGCCGGGTGTTTTATGTACAAGAGCCTCTCTCTCTCTCTCTCTCTCTCTCACTGTGAGGCAGCGTAGTTTTAGCGGTGCCCATTTGCGGTATCGGCTGGCCCCTAAATCACAGACAGACTCTCCCTGCTGAAGAGATTTATCTAGCAGGTACCAGAATACACCAGCAGACCTGCTCCGCCAGGCAGCACAAGTACCAATTTGAAAGCTTCCCTATGATATGACAGCGTAGCGGTGATGACAGGCCGCGCTCTGTTTCCGGGCTCCCGTACCTTTCATCCCACAGAACACAGAGGGAGAGCGGAAGACTGCTGAAAGGCCTTTTTTGAAGGAGGAAGTATCGCACCATAATGTTGCCGCTGCGGTAGAAGGACGCCTTATGTTTTGTTGTCTGAGTCTGGCTGAACGCACTCGACATCCCCTTCTATAATTATGCACCAAATATATTTTAATGAGGAGTGAGGTCAAAATAAACGTCATCTGTTCAAAGCTGTTTTCTTCTTTTGAGACTTTGCAGTGTATCCCGTCGTGATGTTACTCTTTCAAAGTGGTTACAGGCGCCCAGACGACAGAGCGACAGTAGGTGAACGTTCATTCACGAGACTATCCAAAGAGTCTTCCTCCTCTCCAGCAGCCACGGCTCAACTTAACTTTGTTAGTGTGTGTACTGTATACATACTGTTACCAAGTAGGACAAGTGATTTATGTGTATACACACTATATATACTTTTATGAGTGTATATAAGTGTGTGTGTGCAGATGTTATCGTACAACAGTATAACAAGACTTCCGTCGTCGAGGATAAGCATGTTTACAATAATAGCTCTGACTGATCTAAATCAATTAGATCAATCTCGCCCTCAATTAAATCCTCTGTACAGGACGTTCGTTAGGTACTCTACATAACATACATAGTTTTTCGATAAGTACCTCTTATAATAACAGTACTCAAGAGTCTAATGCAGTTTACGATGTGACACGGGAGGGACATGCAAGAAATATAGAAAATAATATTTTGGTAGTGTGTTCAGGACTGCTAATGGAAAATTTAAATGATAAGGCGGAGCAGATAATAAATTACAGAGGACGTACTTAATTACTCGACAGCATTGGATAGTTGAGTTCACATTTATCTACACAGCTCTGGTTAAAGAACACTGTGTGTATTATTTCATATCACTATTTTAATATGTAGAACAAGCGGACAAAGAGAGGCAGAGACAGGGAGGGCTTGGAGGCGTAGAAATGTGTGTGTGGAAAAGTGATATAGCAGCGCCTCTGTCATGTGATGTACAGCTCCCAGAGGCAATGCTGTTTTTTTTTTTATATATATTGTATTGTATTCTCGCCCCTCCCCTCATTACCACCACTGATGTGCCCCTGAGCAAGGCCCTAAACTCTCAAACCGCTCCAGTGAAGCTGCTTTTTGGCAACCAGTTCAGGCTGACTTTGCCTTGGGCTTGTTTCTAGTTAATTAACACGTTGAACATGTTGACTTAGAGATTTGTTTGCCTTGGAATATGGATGAAAGTGTTTCACTTCCTCATAGTCTGAGATGAGTTACAAACACTGGTGAAACGAGTCGGTTTAAGGCATCAAACTATTGGCAGCATAAAGAATGGACGTTATATCCGTCTCCTCACCCACAGGTTACCTTTTTAAAGCTCAGAATCTTTAGGCCATGTCGTGTCCTCTGTACAGCAAACAAACCAAAACATGACTCCTGACTCGTTCATTTCACTCTTTCTCTGTCTCACACATGCACACTGGTTATAAGAGAGAGTGGTGATCCAAAGGGCAGCAGTGTTTACCTGCCCACTTGAGTTGGATTCCTCAGCCGGCTGGCTCAGACGCTGAGGTAGAGGCTCCGGTGCCTGCGTGTCTACTGTCTACACCGGAGACATTCTTAGCCTGATATCACTGCCGCACGCTCAACAAAGATGTTGAAAGGCCCCATATTGAAGCAGGGTTAGGAGTGGAGGGAGGTGGTGGCTGCGGGGGGTGGAGCGGGGAGGAACTGGAGTCTGAGGAGATAGATGGACCCGGGTCATAAAATCCACTATCGTCAGCGGAGGCCGGAAGCCTTGAAGTGTCGTGCATGCGAGAGGGAGAGCAGGTGCGAGTTTCTGTATATGTTTGTGTGTGTGTGTGTGTGTGTGACTGTGTAGGCATGTGTGTGGGTGTATATGCATGTGTGTATGTGTGTGTTGAAGTGAGTGCATCTGTGTTTGAGTAATAAATAGTGTAGAGTGTAAGTTCCGGCCTGGCCGGGTCGGGCGGACATGGAGCGCGGCTGAAAATGCAACACATACTGTAACATGCTGTGTCGTCGAGGTTCACGTCACCGCAGCAACCCAGAACGAAGCAGAACTTTGTTGTGTCACTAGTTAAAGTCTCTGTTAATCACACGGCAGCTGGTCACAGGTGTGTGTGTGTGTGTGTGTGTGTGTGTGTGTGTGTGTGTGTGTGTGTGTGTGCGCGCGATAGGGAGATGAAGCAACTTCAAAGCGGCATGGCAGCATTCTCTCAGGCCTGCCTGTTTACACTGCTCAGTAGAGTCTGCATTCCTCTGTCTCATTTTTCCATGGCATTCCATGAGGAGCTCCCTGCTCCTGGCTGCGTGCCCACGCCTCGGCAACGTTTACCCTAACACCCCCCGTCCACCCCTCCACCCGTCCCTCCTCATATAGTACATGCATACTTGTGCATACACTCCATTTGGCCATTAAAACAAGACAGGACCCAGCTGGGGGGGGGGAGGCTGCAGCACTCACCAGCAGGGCACTGGAGGGAAGGAATCACATGCGCCGGAGCGCCGCAGGAGGGCGGGAGATTGCATCCTCCTTCCCTCCTCCCTCCTTCCCTCCCTTCCACTGATGCTCAGGTGGATGTCAAGACGCACAAATGTCAGCCGGACAGAAACATCTGCGCTCGGTTTGTCTTGAAAAGCTCTCAGCGCATTCCCTGACCATAAATCAGGCTGCTTCAACGCCTGCCTCGGAGCCAAAGTGAAATATAGCAGCGAAAAAGAAAACAATTATGCTGCCAATTACAAGGTGTGTTGCAAGCAGTCGGCGGCCGCATCAGAGAAGCTCTCTGCTGATGTTTTTGTTACTATTTACTCGTGAGGGTTGCTAAGGATGCAGCGGCATGTGTGTGTGTGTGTGTGCCCGGGCAATATGGTCACATAAACATTTGCAAAAATAACATGAACAAGCCCTTTTTTGTTTAGTTGTTGTGTTTACTTGCTCTTTGCCTTTATGACTGCATTTCTCCGACATCGGCCACAGGTGATTATGGGATTCCCTGCAGGGTGGGGTGGAGAGATGGTGGCAGACGGTGACATCTGTGGAGAAATATGTCACTGTTTTCCCTTCCCCCCCTTTCCACGGGATCCTCCCCTGGATTTAATTAGAGATCTTCCATGACAGAATAGTAGGTAATGACAACTGCACAGTAAAAATACTCATCTGAAAGAGTTCTTAATGTTAAAATCCTGCTTTTTTTCCCCACTCGGGAGACCTTTCTAAGAAATTTCTGGACTCTCCTTTTGTTTAACGGCTTGATTTCTTCTTTCTAGGAAAATAAGATTTAAGGCCGAACATACAACTGCGTGACTTGTTGGTATGGAAAGGCTTTTGCGGCGTATAATAAATGTACAGATGTTTAAAGGATCAACCGTGAGGAAGGAAGTCAGTGGGTTAAGTCATTTTTGTCTGTCATTTGTTTTGAGTGGATGGGAGCACGGGGACGCCTCAGAGGGTATTTCAGGGAAATGATTTACGGTGTAAGCTCTAACCCTGATGACTGAGCTTTACGTCTGTCTGTTTACACTTAATTCACATTTGAATTGTGCACGTCGACCAACAGGTGAACCACACCTGCTAGAAATCGGCACGATCTGTTATGTGAAAGTTTGATTTTTAAAGGCATTTGTATGGTTAAACTTCCACATCAGGGCTGCTCACGTCCTCACGCAGGGCTTTATGAACGAAAAAGAAGCTCATTGGCCGCTTATGTCACTGTACAGTGGCATTCAGTTTCAGCCCACAAGCTGCGTTTAGGGTTTAAAGCTTTATGAGGTTGACTGGAAGAACGGTTGGAAAGCTGGAGCAGCGAGAGGAAGAGGGAAGAGAGAGAGAGAGAGAGAAGAGGAAAAAAAAGTCTCCCTCTCATATGCCATAATAAAGTTTGACCCCTCTTTAAGAACAGCATATTGCTGTGAAAGAGACGTGTTGGTGAGTGGGTTCACGGGGAGGAACGTGGGATTGCATTTCCAAATGAATGAGGGGTGTTAAATGCACCCCCAGCAGCCTACTGTTTTTTTATTTTATGTGCTGGTGCGTAAAAAAGGGGCACCTGTCTCTCGTTAAAAAAAGAACCACACTGCAAACCTGCTCTGGTGTCGCCGTCCTCACTTTCTGTGGAGACCTTTTCTCCTCTGTGCAGTCATTTTATTTTGAAATATTATCTTCTAGCAGTCGGTTTGAACTGTTTTACAGTCAGACGCTGATCTTCAGTGAAGATCCTCAGGACCAGTTGGCCTTTGTTTGGTGGGATTGGTTTTATCCATACGCTGTTAACATGGCTGTAGGGTTCACCACCTTTAGTCATGAAATATCTCAGCTAATGTTGGGTTGCTTGCTTATTCATGGTACCCAGAGGATGAATCCTACTCCCTAGACTCTAGTACCACCATGTGGTTGACACTTTCGTCAAACTATTGTCTCGTTTAGGCCTGAATTGAACTTTAATTGAACTTGTTTTTTATTGCTAATGTTTAACTCTTGTCCTCAGTTGGGCTATTATGTAATTGTAATTAAAATATATAACTCTCAGTATCATAAAACTTCAATACAGATATGAACACAATACATAAAAAGTACACCGGTAGACATACAAATATGGATTAAACATGAGAGTTAATGTGTAAATGGAGTGTAAATTTTGTCTTCAAAATCTGCACTATGATTGAGATTTTTTGAAATATCGAACGGCCAAAAACACCCGAGTAAAGTGAAATTTGTGACTTTGGAGTAGAGGTTTTCAGGGGTCCAACTGAATCCTAGGACCTAAGAGCTGTACGGGTTCAGATCCACTTGTTACACGGTCAGTTGGGTCTTTGGCAAGCAGGTTGGATTATATGCGTCACAGCCAGGTTCGGGTCAAATAAACAGGTCCGGTTCCATTGCCAGGTAGTACATTTCTGGGGTATTTTTGGGTTGGGGCACAAATATTTGGAGTCGTGAAAAAAGCTCATGATTTACAGTAATTACGGTAAAACAGACAGTTCGTCCTCCTTTGTCTTTGCCTTGTATTTCCTTTTGTGTCTCTCCTTCTATAATTTGGAGATCCCTTCGGTGAACACCCTTCCTCATTCTCCCGGCTAATCTCTTTCCACTGCAGCTGACCTTAAGTTCTCAACCGTGAGTGAGTGACACATTGAAAAGTGTGGCTTTTCTCTCTGACTGATGTTGTGGAACCTGAGAGAGTTTCGAGATTTCGTCCTGCAGGCCAGGGACGAGCCAGAGGAAGCCTGGAGGACGTGTGGATGTGGCCTCCGTCTCTACGGGGAAGAAGGATCACTGCAATACTAACAAACTGCTTGGTTACCAAGCCACTGACTTGTTATGACAGGGAAGTGCTGTGTTTATGTTGAACTCAGTACTTTGAAATGTATAGTGTAGCGCTGGCCTGAGGCTGATGGAGTGGCCCTAGTTGTTGGTGGTAGAGGTGGTGTTGTGTATCTTTCCGTGCGTATGCAAACGTGTGTGTGTGTGTTTGTGTGAGACCACAGAACCTGTGCGGGAAGTGTGGAAAGGACACGGAGCTCCCAGAGAAACTAACACATTTTGCCAGTTGAGTGGCTTTGTCGCTGGACATGCAAAGCGATAGGGGCGGCGAGGGTTATTCTATGATTACTCAATGACAGTTGGAAACCCACAGGTTTCCGAGGAGCCGCTTTGAAGCTCAGTGTGCTTATTCTGGCCACCGCCATGTTGGATGTACTGCTTCTTCAGCGTCCCAGCTAATCTAAATATCAGCAAAGACGTAGATCATCGGTGGACCTGAGGCGAGCTGAATGACGCCTGGGTGCTCTAATAAGCCATCTGTAACGGCACCTACCTGTCAGTCAAAGTGGCCATGCTCTTAATTCTGCATAACTTTAAGCCTTAATATAATTTGAACAGGCGAGTTATGTAAAAATTCGCCCTCAGTATAGTTGTCATGGCACTTAAAGTACGTTTAAAGGCAATTCTTTCAGAATACATTAAATATGTTGGAAAAATAGTTGCTGAAAACATGTGAAGAGACTTTGAACAATATATTACTTAAGGTTGGAGGTTTTCAGTCCAGGATTTTGTGGGCGGTCCTTAAAGGGTGGCTCGATGACACGCTGAGGCCAATCTGAGCATACCTACTGTACCCCTGGCAGAGAGATAGAGATTAATCCATCTTGCTCAGAGTGTTTCAGAGTTCATCATGTCATTTTCTGAACGCATCTGACACGTTTCAGTCGCTTCAAACCATTCGACTATTCAAACTATTGCTCCTTGACTTGCTCCCACGAGTGGGCATTCAGATTTTGACACCTAATTTCATAAACTTGTCGATATTTTTTAATCATTTAGAGTTGGCTGAGTGGTTAAGAACACATTTATTTTGAGTTTACTCTGACTATAAGCAGGACTAAACAATAGGGGATATACAATCCCCTTCAACTGGTCAGTATTTAGTTTGTTGCAACATCCGTATATTTGAGTGTAGTGTCCTATAAATGTCATATTCAGCTTCGAATTTATTGAGTAAGATTTGCAATAAGGTATATCGCGTGAGTGCTCATCATCTGAATGTGTATTGTCGGTGGGCGTTGTCCTCAGACCTGAAAAGCAGGTCAGAGGTGATTGTAAGGTGTGTCCTCTGACTGTCCGTTCACTCTTTAATCTAAACCCGTATCCTGTTTGATTATCTCTGCAAATTATGGCAGCCATAACAGCAGAACATAACTTTACGAGCTGAGTTAAGACAGTGCATGCGTTGGAAACAAATTAAGATTTAAAACCGCTGTCACATAGATCATTAATGTATAACACCCAGCGAGCTCCAGTTCCAGTATTTTAATGACTCTCGTTATACCTGAGTGAAAATATGCCGCACGGATCAAAGGACAGGTGTGGCTGTACCTATCTTGGCGCCTTGAGTATGCAGAGTTCATCCCAGTTCAACTTTTGTGCTCCGTGTTATGAAACCCCTGTACTAGAAACAGGACAAGTAGCTAGTGAGGAAGCCAGGGATAAGTGAAGATGGATTTGAGTACGCTGCAGCATCAGAAAAACCAAACATTTATTCCCACATCTGGCGTTCCACCAGAGCAAGTACTCAGAAACTTTGTTTAGCGGCAACCTTCAAGCTCACTCCTCGGCTTCCTTTCTTTAAGACCGACTCCTCTTCCCTCTCCAGGTCTCTTTCTTCTCTCTTGTCTAATCCCTTTTTATAGAACAGAGAGACAGTCTGACGGGATCTGGAGTTGGGGGGAAGCACTCCTACTTAAAGAAAGCGCCCGGGCAAATTTGGGGCTGGTGGTAATTATTTGGGCCTCATTATGGGATCACGTTTCCCCCAAGTCATTCTCTGTGGTAACCGTTACTGGATATGGGGCTGACACTGTCAATAAAGCAGGGGGGAAAGATGACACGCCTTTTGTTTTGACAGGACCATAGCAGTAATGCCTCCTGTTCGTTTGCATTTGCAAAGAGAGAAGAGGCGAGGGCCTCAGAGCCCACTTTTCCAGATGCTCCGACAGAGGAAAAAAAAAACTCTGCTCCTCTCCCTCTGGCACCGGGCAACCCGGCGTCGCTCTCGTATCAGCCTTTCATGTAAATCTACTTAGTGCAGGGTCATGAGATAACAAACGCTTGTTTGATTGAGGAGTGCGGTATGAGGAGTGTGTATCTGTGTCATCTATGGCGCTGAGAGCTGGACCACAGAAGTGTGTGTAGAAGCCAGCTGCTTGATTATTGCTCAGATATGACATTTGAGAAAAAGACCCTTGGCTTTCAGCACACACACACACACACACACACACACACACACACACACACCCCTCAAGTAAAAGATTTAGGCACACACTTTCCGCACCCAACGCTGAGTTACTCACTCCCCTGCAGGACCACGGAGGTAGACACGTATATTCACATGCAAGCACACGCTCAGGTGCCTCTAGCAACAATACATAGCTTTGCTCTCATTCATTAACCTGTGCTCTCACGCAGTGATGCTAGTTAGTCAGACTCGATGTGTTTCTAAAAGGCGGCAGCACAGAAAGCAAAAGGGGTCAGTGTCTCGGCCCGATCCCAGCTTGGCTTGACCCGTCAACTCAGGGCTCCCTCAACCTCTTAACGAATACATACAAATGAGCCAGATCTTCGCAGGGATCCACAGTAAATGTTGCCCCGTAACCCGGGGCGACCAGATTCAGATTTCTTCCGGCTATTACGCTCCTTTTTGGCAACCGCTTCTCCTGAGCAAACATTTGCTCTCATTATCGAATCTGAATAAGCAAAAAGCTTTAATTTCCACCTTCAAAGAAACCTGATTCATGTCGATTCATTTATGTTCGCCGCGAGGCAGAGTCTTTCTTTTAACTTCTGTTAACCTCCGCTTGACATTTACTTTGCAATACTGATATATATATAGATATATTTAAAGATATTTTGGGGTCTTTTTTTGTGTAGCAGCAGCTGAGGAGTTACAAGAGAGACGGGGAATGACATGCAGCAAATGACCACAGGTCGGAGTTGAACCCTCGGTCGCTGCAACCGAGCTAACCAGCGCACCTGCAATACTGATTTTTAATCCTTATCACGCTGCATTATTTTTATGCTAATAAAGTATTGACCATTTAGTTACAGTATCGGAGTCATTCTGTTTATTTTGGTTGTCAGCCTCGTCTGATTTCTAAACTTACTGCTAAGCTCCGTTGCGACACACTTCTTCTTCTCACTTCGCCAGCCTGCATGGAAGATTTTGACCCTTTATAGGAGTGCGTTTACTGTCAGTGTGTGTGTGTGTGTGTGCAGAACAGGTGTGTGTTTAATAGTGGAGTTTCAAGAGACACAAAGAGATTTCATTAGATTTAGAGCCCAGACATGGGAGGCTGAGTCACTCACTCATGGAAGAAATGGGTCAGTCAGAACTCAGGAAACAAATACTGTGTTCTTTTTAGGTGAGTGTGTGTGTGTGTGTGTGTGTGTGTGTGTGTGTGTGTGTGTGTGTGTGTGTGTGTGTGTGTGTGTGTGTGTGTGCGTGCGCCTGCAAGCTTGTATGTGGCAGGGTTGATTGAATTCTTCCCTGATATGCACTAACCTGGCAGGCTTTCCAGGCCTCGGGGGGCAGAGCTCCACTGAAGGAGCCTTTTTTCGCCTTCCTCCTCCTCTCTCGGTGTTGATTTATACTGTGTGATGGAATAATCACACCCTGATATGTTTCTTTCATCACCGACTAAACCAATCTGCTTCAATTAGATTATTCTTATATATAGCATTTCATGCTGAAGTTCTTGACCTGAGCAGCTGGTAATTGAGTGGCGGCGCTTGATGAGAGGTGCAAGCACTTTTTTCTGCTTCCCCCCTCTTAACGCACACTGACATAACTGCCTGGGCCTGGTTCCCTGCTGGCAGCAGATGAACTAGAAAGCTCTCTTGCTGATTATTGGCAGATGAAAAAAGAAGATCCGCAGGGCTAAGCGAGTGGAAAAAAAATATTATTGACTTCTCACCGCAGCTACTATTTATTCTCCCCTTTTTCTGTCCGTGTATTTGTTTTTGAGGCTGTTAGATTCTTGCCTCGGAATATTTTTGGGGTAGTCTTTGATTGAGCTGGAAAGGAATGCCTTTAATCGTGGCTACAAAGGAACCGAGGGACATGTCCCCGTCAGTTTTGCAACAGATCTAGACAGATGAGGAGGAGGAGGCGGAACGGAGGAGTGAGCATTGTTAACAGTCTGTGGGGAACTGTTTGCGTGCCCTGTGGTTTCTAGTCCCTGTGAAATGGAGACTCAGTGATTTGGTTTCCCAGGCCCCTTTTTCTCAGGGCCGTACAAAAACCAAATGAAGACGTTTCAGTCTGTCCTGGTTGCCATTTATAGTCGCGCAGCAGCAGCGTGTTTCTAAGTGGTAGATGGCACCCATGGTGGCACATGGAGAGTGTTCACAGCCATCTGATTGTAAGTGGTGTGGGCATATCTAAAATAGAAGATAATGCTTAGTTTTGTCAACCATGCAAAACATAGACACTGTGACCATCGAGGTGGTTGCCCTCAGAGCCTCAGAGAGCCAAAGGGAAACTAAAACCAGCCGCTCCTTTTGAGCCTGTTTGGCTCAGCTTTAGGGGTATTATCTACTTTATTAGGTATGATTGCACAGCCCCATGCATAGACATGTTTAATATCACGACAAGATCCAAACACGACCGAGTAAGCCTAAAGATTCAAACGAATGCTGAAATCAGATTCTTCCGATGGGACGTAGCTCTTTTTTTTTTTTCATGGCATCAGTGATGTAGTGGTGCCATTAAAGGATTTTATTTTCTTTCTTTTTCTTTGTTAAGGGCCAAATTCAACTGTAGGCCTTTAATTTGAGCCTAGTAAATGTGGACTGGTAGAGGCAGCTGGCAGCGCGGCATGCAGGCCAGGCCAGGGGTTCATGCTGCCCTGCTGCCCGCCTTCCTCCAACGTTTCGGGGCTGCCGTTCAGTCAGGCGACATGCGAGGGTCTAAAAACATTACGTAGGACAAGACTGTTCATTTCAGCCTCAACTCTAACCAGAGAGACGAGGTTTGGCCTTTGAAGACATATCACAGAGTCTTTGATACGCAGTGCTTCCTGACATTTACTATGAGATGGATGTATTTCTTCAGTTTTAACTGCAGAACAACCCTCTGGGGTAACAGTACCCCCGGTTTGTAATCACTGGTATGTCGATCATTGTTAGTATTGTTGTGACGTACACGGCGCTCATGTAGATATCATATTAATTATTTGTGGTATGTGCTCTCTCACACCTGCCCCCCGTCTCTCATTTTCTTTGACCTCCTTGCTCCAACCCGGTCCCCCCCCAAAAAAATCTGCTCCCTGTCTCCTCTCCTCTGTCTCCTCTCCTCCTGATGGACATGCACCAGCAGCACATTACGTCAATTCCCCTGGACCGGGGTGCCAGCTGTTGATGTCACCCTTGGGTCTTTTTAATTTAGGGATTTCCGCTGGGTGAGATGAGGGGGGAGCCCCATGACCTCAGCCCACAGCCACATGAAGAGGCCCACCGGGGCAGAACCGAGAGCCCGGGGACAGACTTATGCAGGGCAGGGCAGGGCAGGGGTGCGGACCGCTCCCCTGGGGTGTGGGTGAGCTGGGCGCTGCAGGGTGATCTGTAGTGAGGACTGAGCGCTGTGTTGGTGTCCTCATTGATGTCATGTTAGTAAATTAGTGATGCGTGGGGGCGTTTTAGGAGCGGTTTGCTCCCTCTTGGACTGCCGTGCAATTCCCCCCCGTACCCGTGACAGCATGTCTGTGAGTTGCAAACACCGCTGCTATCCCTTGAGCTCTTAAATGCAGCCTTTCAGCAGCTACGAATTTCCTCCCTTTCAGAGGGGATCAAATGTTCCTACCAAAGAATATCTCTCGTTCTTTCAGTCCTCAAGGCTTTGAGTGGGAGTGAACATCGCCATCCATGTAATTGATTTTGTAGGGTGCCAAAGTTTTTCCTCTTGATATCAACTGTACGGTTGAGAAAGGAAACGCCTTGATTTAACAGAGCTTTCTCTTGCTGGTGTGAAAACCGGCTTTAACGCCTCCGTCTAGATTGTCGTTTAACAGCTTGTCTCGAACATTTCAGTCCAATCTTTGATACCCAGAAGGTCATGATGTAGTTTACATGATGTGGTTTGGGTATAAATAGGTACATTTCAGTGTTATCTGCCTCTTAAGTCTTACTGGTTTACAGCTGATTCTTATTCTTACCTGACAAATATCTTCTCTTCTCTACTCTAATCCTAAAGAACAACTAATCCCAAAGATAAATCTAAGAATTAAAATGATTAAAGAGTAAAGTTTCAGTTATAGATTACAAAATAAGAGCAGGTCTCCACCAGGTTTGTCAAATATATATTAAATAGTCTAGGCTTTTTTCATCTATGGGCATACGTGTTATACTCATACTGATATTGTCTATTAATAGTTCCTCTATACAAACAAAGTTGCTCAGTTTTAATGACTATAACGGCTGTGAGGCGCCCTGGTAGCTCACCTGGTTGAGCATGCGCCCCATGTGTGAAAGTTCAGGCCTTGCTGTAGTGGCCCAGGGTTAGATTCTCTCTCTTCTAACCTTCCTATCACTGTAAAATAGGTTCAAAAGCCCCCAAAAATAATCTTTACAATAAAGAAATGACTGTAGTTTTCATTCTGAACTCAAGGATCAACTCAAGCATCCCTTTGATAAAGCTGTAATAATTTAAAAGAAAGCAAATCCCCAAATTCGTCTGTATTTTTTCAGACTACAGTACTTAAGCACGACAGTGAGATTAATTCCCATTATCAAAGCAAAGATGCATCAGTGTGATTATGTGAACAGGCTTCATTCATCTCAGGAGCTGTAGCCGTTTTGTTTGTACTCCTCCACATTCATTCTTCTTCTTCTCATGAGCGCTGCCTGTCTAAAACGGTGCTGTGGTAATTGCAAAAAATATATTCCTCTCAATTTCGCAACCAGAAAAACAATCCTGCGAGACACGTCTGCATTGTTTTAAATATCTGATTTTTTTTTTATGTAACCTCTTCCTCTCTCTGTCACTTCTTCTTTGTTTGCAGTATCACCCTTTGTCTCTGTGCAACACAAGCGAGGATGAACGACAAGAGAGTGACTTTATCACCATTGTCAAACTGGAGCACAGGGTACCCCGCTGTCTGCCGCTGCTCGATAAGGTACAGTCACACACACACACACACACACATGCTTCAATATGCTTCATGCCTTCTTTCCTATCTGCATCCTCTGAGAAACTCCCCTCTCCGTGACCTCTTCCCCTCTCAGACATGGCAGCAGACAGATAAACCATCTTGCCATCTTGTCTTCTCTCCAGTACCTCTTCCGCTCTTGGATTTAGACTTTAAAGAGGAGATGGTTTTAGAGGGAATTATTTGGCAGGAGCTTAATGTTTTGTTCAGGACACTGATCTTTCAGTGTGAGGGTTTGGACAGGAGGGGGTGGGCTTAGCTCAGCGCAGGCTATGTAGCAAGTGGCAGTGAGCCCTGGCTTTGGATGTAAGGCTTTCAAGCCCCAGCTGTCACTGGTCCGATCCCAGCCAGCCAGCCAGCCAGAACCAGACACTCGGTGTTCTCCATTTCTGCTTCCCTCTAATATGAACGCAGCCAGAGCTCCATAGATTCCACCCACAATGGTTTAAATGTATGTGCGACTGCAATGAAGTTGACCTAAATCTCCCTTGTGTTTAAGTATTCTACCATACACACTAGCTGGCATATCCTAACTTTAAAGTAGTGTGATTTAAAACTGTTGCTATTTTTTCCTCCGTTTTTCAAGTGGTGACAAATTAGCAGGCAGGAGTATAGTTACGCGACTGCCTTTTTTTAGCCTGTGTTTTCTTTTCCCCTAATTTAAAGCCATGTTTAGGAGCTGCCCGCCATGGCGACGATGTAGAGACATTCCCACACTTCCCCGCTCCTTTCTTCCTCCTCCTGTTGCTCCTTGCAGTGGGAACCAAACCAAGCAGAGCCGGAGTGGGGGAGGAGGAGGTGGTGGTGGTGGGGAGAGGGGTGTCACTCAAGGCTGACTTCAGAAAACAGTTCTGATTAAAGCCTTAATGGCAACACGTAAACAAAACACCGTCTCTCCCTCATGCAAAAGTACCCTTGAACAAAAGGCTGTTGCTTCCGAGTGCTCTCTCCCTCCCTTGCAGATCGCCTTTGAAATCAGGAGAAGTGAAGGAAGGAGGGAGGCGAGGAGAGGAGAGGGGAGGTGGTGGTGGTGGTGATGGTGGCGAGGGGTGGTCTTTCTTGTTGTTTTGGTCGTCCGGAAAGTATGTGTTGCAATAAACTCCACTCCAGCCACCTGCATCCTCGCTTCCTTCGCGAGATTCAAAGCTCTTTTCGCTCGTGGTGGATTTATTGGGGATTCATCACGCAGCTGTTGAGGAGTTTGCTCTCAGCCGTTTGAAGAGAGTGAATCAGATGGTTTGGGATGTGCAGTGCTGGGTCACTCGTGGTCTCTGGATGGGACTTGTTTACAGTTTAGTCTGACTGTAACCCGCCCCACTGATCTATAGATATTCTTGACGGGCCACAGAGGGTTCGTGTTGCACCACACACACTCAGAATAGACTGTAAACCAAACAAAGTGAAGCTGAAAACCTTGAAGGATAAGGTTTCATTGTTGTCCTTTGTTTTTATTTTGGTTTTCAGACGCTCTTATCCTCAGCGACATCATGAAAAAAAGGGAGATTCCTTTGCTGATTTGTACGGTCGCGCCTCCACTGAATGCATCTCGCAGTATTTCTGAACAGCTTGGAAAGTTTATCGTCTGTGCTGCACTTCAAAACATTAAAGATATCAGACATCTTCAAATTTAGAGGACAACATATCAAACACTTTCTCCAGATACTCTTAATAAGAAGCCGTGCGTTAGGCCTCCAACCATCGCCCTCTCCTGGTACACTCGGCACTACCACCACCACCTCTCAGCAATATTATTATATCTATGTGAAAGTACGGCTGCCTGTGACATTTTGAAGTTGAAATCTTTAATATTCCTACAATGCTGTGAGTTCTAGAGTAGATTTCCCTAAAGAAATGTTACTGTAACTTAAGGAAAATAAGTTACAGGATTTTTAAAGGATGATTTTTGTCAATATATTTAGAAAACTGCGCATTTTACCTCCATGAATTCATATAAAACACCTTTGAATATTCATTTTTGCATGCAGCTCTATATCTAAAACATCTATAATAAACTAAACCTTTAAGTACGCTTAAAAAAAAAGAGGTGAAAAGTGTCCAAATCTACTCATTGTGCAGTTATTTCCTACCAACTCTCCGTGCGTTTGCCTGAATCAAAACCCTCCACCGCTCCAGTGGTTTTGCATCATTACACAACACAACACAAGCAGTCTTCTAGTGTGGCTTTCTCTGCCAGCATGTTGTGCTAGAAGTGATCCTGTCTGCTTTCCACTAGCCAGCCCGCCTGCCTGCCTCTTTCTGTTTACACCAAAGCCCTGGAAAGGTTCTCAGGCTAAGTCACAGAGCAACAGATGACTCAACGAGAAAAAGGCATGGCAGCGGTGCCAGGAGGGCTACTCCACAACTCCACGCAAGGCTTGTGATGTTCTGAATAAATGCTGCAATCTGTGCTTTTTGAGACACTGAGCTGACTTTCTCCCACTCAAAGTGCAGCTCTGTGAATCACCATCAAATAAGAACCCACGGTTTTGTGAAAACATCTTTAACAGAGATCGAGTCTTTTGGCCTGTGTCTGAACTTGTTGACTCTCGGAGAAAGCCGTGCTTATTGATTCTGCTCCTCTCAGATGAAAAGGCTTTTGGCCTGATTGTGCGGTAATCCTGTTTTCTTTAACTAGGGTTTAAATGTGCATGTGCCTGTGTGTGCGTGCGCGTACTGTATGTATGCATGTGTGTGTGTGTGAATGTGTTATTAGATCACATTATTTCAAGTGTGCCTTCCCAATTTTTTTCTTTACAGAAAGGTGGCCACTTCATGAGGAGGCAGGCTTGTAGATCTAAGGGCCCTGTCAGTTACAGGGATCAAGAGGCAAATGTCACTGATGATGCATGTTTAGTTTTTGTAATGTCATGACTGTCAAACTTAATGCAATGTATAATTACTGTATAATTACTCTTAGCATCCATCTAGTACTAAAAGTTTTCTGAGAAGTCTGCTGCTTAAAATTTCTTTTGATCGTCCTTATATTATAATGTTAGACTGCCCTCATTAATATAAACTAACACAAACACCTGTCAATGAGGTATTTGACCTGTATTTTAATGAAATACAGGTCAACAGCAAGCCCCCAGACTGTTGTGTTAACTTATTATACTAAGCCTTAATATAATTTAAACAGATGAGTTGTATATAAATTCACCCTCAGTACAGTTGTCGTGAGCGGGGAAATTAGCTATAGATACCAAAACTGTTTTTTGTACCAGGCTGTAAACATGTTTATTTCTGCTGTGAAGTTGGACATATAATATGGGGACTTATGGAGACTGACTCATTCTGTATCCAGCCTCAAGTGGATGCTTGAGGAACTGCAGTTTTTGGCACTTCCACAATGTTGAATATATATAAATAGTAGATTAAAGTTTTGATTTATTTCAACAATAAGATGCTTTTTTCCCAAATGTATTGGAGGTTAAAGGAAGAGTGCAAAGATTTTACACTTTATTTTAATTATTTATCTGATAATAAAATGAGTATATGTTGCCAGTGGAGCTACTGTATTAAAGGAATGAATAAAAATGTTTATTTTTATCCAGAACAAGTCATGAAAACTCATCCAAATAGTCAAATTTCTCTTCTAGCATGGACTAAAGTTTAAATTGCCAGACCAGGAAGAGCAGTCCCAGTGACAGGAAGTGGTTGAAAACAAGAGAAGCCCGTTGAGGGAGAAATAAATCACGGCTCTTGTGACAATGTTTTTGTCTTGTCTGTCGTGTCTGATTGTCTGTAGGGGGTGATACTGACCTCAAGCCATCCCTGCTTGCTGTTTTTTTAGCAAAGACAGGGACTGGAAATGCAATGGCAGCTGCCTTTGGCTTCTTTTCCTTCGGTAGCCGAGTCCAGCGTCTCCAGTTCATCAGAGACGAGTCAAGGAGGAGGAACACAGGGGAACATCTGGAAAAAGGGGGATATTTCAGCTTTTGAGAGTAAATGCAAAAAGCAGCAGGTACACAATGGACATTTTGGCTAGTATGAAATGCATCAGTGTTAGCAGACTTCTGGGTTCGCTTTGATTTCTCTCCCAAGAAAATTCATTATTTGCTCGTCTGTGCCAGACAGTTGCACGGTTGTCTTCAAAGGGATAAACTATGACTTTCTTTCTTCTGTTAGTCAAAGTTGGACTCAGCTTTTGCAATCTTTGCCACGCTTTTGCGAATAGACCGGCAAGGACCAGGCATCTCTCGAACCATTGCATGCACCTTAGATCATTCCTTTTTAGTCTTTGAAGCATACAAAAAAAACACACACACACCAGAGCGCCCTTACTGTGTCCAATATGAGATAAACTGTATTTCACTGCATAAAA
Organism: Larimichthys crocea; assembly: GCF_000972845.2. Classification (NCBI taxonomy): domain Eukaryota; kingdom Metazoa; phylum Chordata; class Actinopteri; family Sciaenidae; genus Larimichthys; species Larimichthys crocea. Next base: position 14,086,992 of record NC_040032.1, read on the forward strand.
AAGTTTGAAAAGCACGTGGGGACATTTCATAATCTGTTTTTCAGTCCTCTGAGCAAAAAGGTACAAGCCCTTTTCTCACATGGTATTCCTTCTGCTCCTTTTTGCCTCGGTCATTTCATCTGGAATGCAACAGCTTCAAAAGTGATGCTTTCTATCAAATGGCAGCCTCATTATTGAGTCATAATGCTGCACCTACTAAAAGTCCAAATATTTCTCCTGCTTCGGAGACTCTGTTGATCTCCCTTTGGCTCTATATTTCGTCTCGCTTAAGAAACAACTAACTAACCACGTTCCTCCACTTGTGCTTGTTTGACCCTGACGACACAGTCTTTTCCCTCCCATTTCCTCTGTTGCTAAAGTTAGGCCCTGTCACAGCTCACCAAATCAATGTGAAGATAACTTAGTAGGAAGTACTTAGCTTTGAGTCCAGCAGGCTAATGACTGCCTTGTTTTCAGTCAGTGCACTCATTATGTACCCATGGTGTAATTTGTACTTTGATTAGCCTCTATCTGAGGACAGTCTCATTTATTGTGTCTTTTATTTCGAGATAGCGACCGTGGAGGTATTTTCCTGTGCCCTCTGTCTCTTGTTCCTTTCACGATGATGCAGATATTAAAAAGGGAAACCACACTCGCAGAGGTTTTTAATGAAGCCGAACAATGGGCACCTTTGTCAGGCCGTTCCCTTATCCACCATCCTACACAAGCAGAATCATAACCCACCCCCTCCCCTCCAGCATGCATGCAGCGTTAACATCAGCTGCAGTCTCCTCGCTTCCTGTGGTGTGGTGACGGGATCGACGCTGGTCACAGTGGTATGCATTTGTTTGTGCATGTGTAAACGCATGTGTACTAAGTGTGTGTAAACGTGTGTAGTAGTAAAAGACCAACATTCCAGATTGTATCTGGTGTGTAAAATAGATTTACACATAGTGCGGTAGGATGCAAAAAAAAAACAAGGAAATTCTGTGGCAGCAATAAGTTAGATAAATACAATTTAAATCCAGTGTGTAAGATTTAAGGGGATCTTTCGGCAGAATATGGAATATAATATTCATAACTATGACACTATGACACAAGAGAAGGAGCCTGAAGCAGATCAATGGTTTACTAATGTACAAAAACTCGTAGGCCTCCAAAACCAGGTAAGGCAGTGAGTCCGTACAAGCAAATAAATCCATAAAGAAATAAAATTAGGGATCTGAACTAGATGGGAGATGAAACATGAGGAAAGGCTGCAATGATTGAACATTAAACGAAGACGAACTGAGAACAAGAAGCTCACAGACTAAATACACAAGTGAAGGCGGGTGAAAACTAATCAGGGTGTAACGGACGATCAAAACACGACAACGGTTGGAAATAAAGCTACAGAGTTACAAAATAAAACAGGAAACACTAAAGACGAAACGTAAAACCATGACGCCACCATGTTCCTATTTCTCATATATTGACAAAGACAGCGCTTGGTTGTTCAAACTACTATAACTAGGATGTTATAGTCAGTTAAGTCTTAGCTTATGTTTAGTCAGCTGGCTCGGCTCTACATATGCCAATGTTGGGCAGCCCGCCGCTTTGGCCCAGACATTTTGCCATAAAAGGTTGTACAAACATCCATGGTGTCCAAAGGATGAATCCTAAAGAGATTGGTCATCTACCACATCTATGAAGTTCATTTTTGTGGTTTTGAGCAGAATGTCTCCACATCATGTCATGAAGCTTGGCACCGGATGAATTGTAAAACCAGTCATTGACTCACATCGGTATACTGGACATCACAGTATTACAGACACTTGACCTTTTTCCATATAGTCTACAAATAAATACTTCCAGATCAAAGGCAACTCAGATATATTTGTGTCATACTTGTTTCTGACCAATCTCTACTTTACTTCCCAAAGCCAATTGTTTTAGGGGAAATCTACATAATCACAGTAGTCACATGGCTGCAAGGTACCAGTTTTGAAACAGAAAAAAGTTCTCAAGGTCTCATAGAACATCATTTACGAGTTACTTGGTGACAATATTTTGATATTTTGGGATTATTATTGGGATTCACACATTTAAGAAGAAGTACTTTGTCCGCCTTGAATGTTAGCGGTGTCTGCTATGGTGCAGATTGGCCCAAAATTTGCCAATCAAGCTTTGGTATGGTATAAGACCTGTCCCCAGAGACAGATAAGCCAATCAGGCATTAATATCTTTTGGTATTTTTACTGTGCTCAACTGGTGTCCAGAACATGTCTATGTCGACGATCCTTTACTCTTCTAGAGTGAAATTTTACCTTGGTTTATGGCCAAATACCTCCAAAACTAAAAACTTTTAGCTCAAAGCACTGCTGTCCCTACAGCCTAGCATGACTGTGAACTTCCTCTTCAATCATCTTTATTGTAAAAATGAACGCATGTGTAATAGGATGAGGAGGGAGCCATGAAATAAAAATGCTTTATTTGATATATTGGGTCACTTATTTTCACCTTTTTAGTGGTCCACCATGACATTTTAGATGGGTAACACTATGCTTTGACTCAGACACTCCTAATTTCCAACCCAAAACACTCATTTTGGTCTGCCTGTAGAATTCATCAAGAATCACTCAAGTGAAGTGCAGAGATACTCAGGCACAGAAAAGTTATTGTCAAACAAAGTGTGCTTGGGTCAACTCAACCTGGAACAAAGTGTGAGAGCAAAAATCAGTCAGTGGTCACGGACGCTTGTGAAGTGTTAAAAGTCCAAGGACAGCAAAACACCGTGATAAGTCAGCTGTTGTCGTCGCACAAACAGGAGAACACGTTCCCATGGGACTCAGCCAAAGGATACTTCTGACAAGGAAGAGCCCTGAGCAACAGGAATGTCATTCAAGTTCCAGCCACCAAAATGATTCGAGTTGCTGCTTGTTGACCTCAGTTTGTCTGGAGGGGCTTGTGCACAATTTCAGGAAAATGTTCAGCTCATAGCAAATCTTCATACTGTTGTGTGTTGTTGATGCTCCCATTATTTGAGGGAAACCTGTTTTCTGCTGAGGTCACCACCGCAGTAACTGTACTTTTATCACAAGCCCTGTGCAGTCATGGGGGGATTAGCAAGCACAGGAGCAAGCCTTTATTGGGAGGGGGGGGGGCTTTCAGGGAGAGTTTTGCTTTGTGAGCGGCTCAACAATGAGAGGAATACTTCAGGTTTCCCTCCTCAATGGGAAAGTGCATTCCTCTTTTTGTCAACACTTCAAAAACAAGTGGTGTGCTTTGCATTTTCGCAGTCATGTGTGGTTTTTGGAACGGTGGTTTTTCTTCTTCCCGTGAGGCCCAAAAAAAAAAAGAAAAGAAAAGTGAATTGGGGAAAACAAGCGCTGAATTTAATTGGTGTGTTCAGGTGAGCAGGTGGGATACAAAAAGACAGCGTGGTTAGAGAAATCTCCAGAGTATGGGTGGAATTAGTAGGTGGGAAAAAGTGGGTTGGGCTGTTCGGTAAGATATGTTTGACCTTTGGAGGAATGACGTAAGATATTTGGAGGTTAAATCAGCTTAATGTCGAGGGGAGGTTATTGAAATCCATCTATCCGAGGAAAAAGCGCATACCTGTGAGTGTATTAATAATCAATCATACACAATTCAAGCTGCAGGTGACCAGGAGCATTTCAAATCCAGGTCTTCAAGTTTACAGGCTCACAACACATTGAGGCTCAAAGCTCAGAGGTTACATAGACCTGCGGGTCACCGCTTAACAGATGTCACCTTGACCTGCAGCATTGTTGCCGTTCAGCTCAGTGCAGTGCTGTCATCACTCCGACCGACGAGGTGTGAGTGATCTACAGAGGGTCTGCTCCTCTGCTGCACTCTCTCCACTCATCCTGTCACCTTTGAATAGGTGGAAAATTCTTCTGGCCTAAAGGTGCGTGCGTTATCCTGCGGCATCTGCCGGGATATTTTCGGCATAACACACCCCAGCTGTGGCTGCAGCTCTCATCCGCATGTCTTGTCCGCGCTCGGTTTCTAACCCGGTGCCAAGCGTTGCTAAGCTAAACATTGACTCTGGGCTTGATGGCACAGAAAAACTCCCCACACGTAGATTTGAGAGGTGGTGTGTTCAAACGTTGGCTCTCTTTTTCTCGGTGACTGACGATTAGCAGCTTGTTGCTCCCCCTTTCTCACTTTTCTGCTCTTTCCTTTTTCCCCCCTCGCCTCACTGGAATGACACATGGGCTTGTGTGCTCGGTCTGCGTAGTTACCGTTGGCATGTTGAGCGATCACAGTCTCCTCTGATTCTGCAGTGCAATTTGAACTTGTCGACAGCATCACCGCAAAACTTTTATGCACAAACAGTGAGATGTCTACGGCGAAGCACATCTCCAAAATAGAAGCTGTTGGAATATCACCTGCATGTCTGGATTGCAAAATATGTCCGTTTCAGGCTGATGTTTTGTCTGTGAAGAAACTCTGTAAAACATCACAGGAATGTAGTGTAAACTTTTTTTTGTGATTAACTTGAATGCATCGACTTAAAATTGTCACTTTTATTTTACTTTAAATGAGTTGAGTGAATGTTCTGTTGAACGTTCACTCAACTCGTCAACGCAAGTTCCTAAACCCAGAGGGTTTGTCAGCATCTGACACTGTGTTCAAACAAAACCAAAGACATCAACAATGCAAACAATGCTAACTGTGACAAAGGTCAGGATCAAATTAAGCCACAAATTATTCCCGTGCACGTCTAATTTAACAAGCAGGAGGCCTGCGTGCAGTCTTTGTATTATCTCTGGTGCAAAGGCGGCTTCAACAGCAGCCACAGCTGCAAGTTCTTTGTGCCAAAATGAGGAACAGACTCTTCAAACCGGAGAAAAAAGAAAATGGGAAAAGCAAATCTGTCTGCACCGTTTGTCTCTGTGACTGAACAGTTGTCGTTTCTTAATTCATTACATTCCTTAAATCCTTAGATTTATTAAACTCATCTCAAATCCAGTCGGCTTAACCTTTCATCTTTGCAAATTAATTCAGTGACGTCACATTCTTAAGACAGCAAGGAAACATTTTTAAGTTGAACAAACTTCTAATGTTTTTTTTTTTCCGAATACTATCAGGAAAAGTAACTCAACTGTTTCAAAGCGATAATGATTTAAAGACTAATGAGGCCAGGTCATTTCTCTCCTGTCAGAGAAAGAAAAGAATATCTTTCACAAGCAACTGTGTATTCATGACTGTGCACACGTATAAGCATGCATTACCATTGTACTTTAACCTATGCGAGCGTCTGTGTACACTCGGCTGCTTATCTGCTCCCTCAGGGCAAACGTGCCGCCCTCTCGCGAGGCTACTCCCGGCATTCAAGAATGCAAAGTGTTTGCATCTCAAGGCGTTCATATTAGGGTGGCACATCTCTCACTTGTCACTTCAAAGGGAGCGCGGCGGGGTCAGGGTTTCATCAGGCTGTCGTCGGTGCAGACGATCGGAGAAAAAATGCCACCCTAAATATAGAACGCTGTGTCATGCTTGTAAAGACTGACAGAGCCCAGATGATACCATTCTGTGCCAAATGGGTGTTATTAAAATGCCTCCATCCCGACCGGTTGACAGAGACACCTTCAGCTGGCTGCGTGAGGGGGAAGGAGGGGTGTGTGTGTGTGTGTGTGCTCGTAGCCTGAGGTGAGGTGGGGGAGGTCAGTCCACAAAGAGATGGGACAGATTTGGAGTGTTGGAGTGTTATGCACATCCTCTTCAGCTCAGATTTTTTTGGCATTACTGGTAGGAGTTCATTCTTCGTTGTCACTCTCTGCCTGCAGAGCTGAAGATGTTTTTCCTCACGGGGACGGCAAATAGGATCATATGCTGAGTGCATAATGGCCCTGTAGTTACAACTGTACTATATCGCTGCCTCTCCCTGATGAATGAGGCGTTCATAGGGCAGTAACTTATTATTACTGCAGTATTAGTCCTTTGATCTTCCAGCAGTTTGAACCCTGGAGTTTTTTAGAGGGGTGGCTTGTCAAAATAGCTTTGCAGATGGGATCGGGCCTGGTCTTGCCCCGGCTATGGGGAGAAGAGGCCTGAAGGTGTACAGAGGCACCGGTGTGCATGAAAAACCTGACTACAGAGGCATCACACTGCAATCTCATGGACCTTCGGTTCCAAGTGTTTGGGTGGATCAAACAAATCATTCATTATCTCATTTGCAACTTTGAGTTTCTGTTTGGGTCATCAACAAGAAGAGTAATGGTGCTTTGGTCTTTCATAGTGGTCTGATCTGAAAAAGAGAAAAGCCAGTTTTTTAAAAGTCGTGCTCTGAATGTGAGGGCGCTCTCCTTGAATCCAGAGCTACGATAAAACACGAGATGTCGTTCTCGGCCAGGACATTCCTCTATTAACGACAAAGGCGACCGGTAAGCCTCGTGGTGAAACATGAAGAGGGAGAAGAGAAGCAGGAGAGAGTTAGAGAGGTGGAGAGGTGAATGGGTTGATTCAGAGGAGTGGCAGGCGAGGCCAGAGGGCGACCCACGCCGGTCCTGTCTGTCTAGTGCTTCAAGGTCAGGTCTGCCATGTCAGAAACAGGACTGTTGACAGGAAAATTTGTTGCTTTGATTTGACTCTCTCCTCCCTTTTTGTCATCGCCGGTCGCTCTCTGCTGCCGCTCACATTCCCCCAGCCCCCCCCTCCTGTTTACCTACCTAATTCTCTTTCCACCCTCCCATCCTCCATCGTTTCGTCTGGCACATCCCAGTTTCTCATTGTGCAGGCTGAGCCGCTGGCCCTCTTTAAGATCTGCATTAGAATGTTGTTTTTATATGGCAGCAAGCGGAGGCATGTGGAGTGTCTTTTGAACTGCTCGGCAAACAGATGGAGGTTTTCACGCTGCCTTTATGAGATTAAGTGAAACATTCCCATAAAAAAAAAAGACATTTCCCCGTGTCCCTTCACCCTCCACTGTCTCACTTTCTCTCCGTCTTTCTTTCTGTCCTCGTCTGTCTCTTTTTACTTTCTCTTTTTCTTTTTTTCTGGCTCGCCTCAGGCTTGGGCAAGGGCACACTGCTGATGACAGTGAAGTGGAAAGTAGACAGGTTTGTGTTACCAATAACTACTTCCCCAGGCAAGCAAGCGAGCACCGAGCATCACCGAGTTTAGAGCAAACCGGCAAACAGGTCTTGTGAGTCCGACACTGCAGGCGAAGGCAGCGAGTTCTTGTTTCTCCTCTGCAGTATGAACCTGTTTAACTCTGACTCAGGTAGGTCAGTGCCAAGTGCCCCCCTCCCCTCTGGCTTTTAGCAGGGGTTTGACAAAACAGATTCACAGGGCAGACAGTGTGGCTCTGCAGTATGTAATTCACTGGGATACAATGAGACTATTTAGACTCAGATTTGCATGAGGGCGAATGCCTAACAGCTATTGAGCATGGATAATCTTTGATTTTGTGATTCTTTTTCATGTTAACCCACAAGACCTTTTAGAGGCCAGATAAAATTTGCAATGTTTGTAGAGACATTTATGGTCCCCAGAGGCTGAATCCACTAATCTTTGGTGATCCCCTGACATGGTTCAGACGCTCATCCCCTTCACGACAAATTGTGATTCCTCAACTTTTCCTCCAGCACTATCGTGTACGCCAGTTATAGGAACATTGAATTAAAGGACCAATGCATAGGATTTAGTGGCATCTGGCAGTGTGGTTGCTGATTGCAGCTTCTCACCCTCTCCTTCCTAGCAGGAAAAAGGAGGAACTATGGTGGACATAAAACATGCAAAATCTAGAGTCAGTGTTTAGTTTGTCTGTCCTGGGCTCCTGTAGACACATGGCAAGCATCTGTAGATACAAACGGCTCATTCTTAATTTAACAATTCTTATTTAAAGATGATTATACACTCAAGAAAACATAGTTCTAAATGTAAATCTGTAAAGACGGCCCCCGAAATGTTATACATCTTGCATTTTAGTTGAGTATTTTATTATTGATTATTCTTATATTTTTATATATTTTATACTCTGACAGTCTGAATTTGACAGCTGCAGGTACTAATCACCTTGCATGGTTAGGGATTTTCATTCAAAACTTCCTGTCGAATTATGAAACATGATGCACTGCTCTAGCTTAAACTAGAAAACGGTTTATAAAAATAAAATTCTTCTCCCACGACTAGCAATAAATTATTTACATGCTTCTCTGTTGTTACAGCGGCCATTTGAACTAAGGAAATAAAAACCTAAACCCGTATTTCACAGTACCACCTGAGGATATTTGAGCATTTAGGTGTGAATCAGAGCTTGTAAAATATTTGGTTTCACGGCCTGTAAATAGCTTCCATAAATGTCAAAGATGACTGTGTCCAATTTTCATAAACAAACAATCGACTTCACTGCAACCTGATTTGCATCGATCTGCAATAGTGTGTAGCGGTGTTTGTTTTACTTTAGTTGTGTCTAGTTTTACCTCATTTACAGACAACATGTGTGTGTGTGTGTTCAGTTATAACTGTGCTAGTTGAGTGTGTGTGTGTATGTGTGTGTTTGCTCTGCAGAAAGACACGGCTTACTGCATGGCCTGTTCCAAGAATGAATTCCTGGAGGCTTACAAGAGCTGTTGAATGAGATGGAGGGCTCAGGGCAGGAATGATGGGAGGGAAGGAGAGGAGGGAGGCTGCTCCACACTGTAGGAGGGTTGTCAGGCTCTCACTTACAGGCCTGATTAAATAACAGGATGCTTTATGAAAACAAGAACATTATCTGCCTCTTAAAAGGCCGGGAAAGGCCCTCTAATTGGCTTCCCCCGAGTCTCTGTGTTGCCGCCCGTCGGCGAGAGAAAAAAATCCTGTGCCATGCCCCGGCCACAAACTGAGAGAAATTATCAAGGACACTTTCTCTCCCTCGTCTACTCACATCAGCCCTGTAGGAATGTATCAACATACCGACACCGAGCCTACAAAAAGGCTGTCTTTTTCCACTCAAAGGAGGATTATACCTAACTGAATCTCTTGATTGAGTGCAATACAAACAATAAAGAGATAGTGGCCCCTCTGTGGGATCGGACGGTTTCTCATGTGGCATTTATATATATATATATGAAAAAGGCCGTCCAGATGTTTGGAGGAGTGAGAAGAAAGCATCAGAGGTGGAGTTTGGTATGTTTGTGTTCCCCGTGAGATCAGAAGAGTCCATCCAGCAAACTAACTCTCCCTATTTACATCCCTTTTCCTTGCCATGAAACCCAGGTGGTTTACTTAATTACACTTATTACAGGCAAGTGCTCCTAATTAAAGTATATCATGAAAGTTACAGCTGTAATTAATTTGAGAACTATTTCATATGCTTACTCAGCTTTACCTAATTATAGTGATTGTTCAGTGAAGCAGTAGCACCATTCGACTGAAGACGTGAAAAATGCTTATATTCACTGTCTCACACACACACTTAGAAAAAA